>NW_026606140.1:13000000-13225000 GCF_029834395.1 Sorex fumeus
CATTCTTGGCATTTGTCCCAGAAAATGAAAACTTCTGTTCCTGTAAAAACCTTTACTCCAACGTCCATCATAGTTTTGTTTCACATAGTGGGGGGAAAAAAACCAGAAATAACCCAGATGTTCTTTGGAGGGTAAATAGTTCAATAAGCAGACAACGGAATCTGTACCTTGAAGAAGATGGTGGTTAAATTGCATAAATGTTGACACAAGCACATACATACAAGCACTAACGTGGAAATAAAATGGAAGAAATCAAAGTATAATGAACTGAATCTATGTCGCTATCTTGTTTATGATTGGCTAGTTTTGCCAAATATTGCCATTGGGAACACTGAACAAGTGTCCAACGGATGTTTCTGTATTATTTATGCATTTGCATGTGAATCTACAATGATATCAGCAAAAGTTTCAATTATAAAGAAACAGATGTGTGGACCAGAGTGATAAAGCACAGCGGGTTGGGCGTTGCCTTGCACAAAGCCAACCTGGGTTGGATTCCCAGCATCACATCATGTATGGGCTGAGCACAGTCTGGTGTGGCTCCCACCCCCTCCGCCCCCGCAAAAAGCCAAAAACCAGACAGCAGGTAGAACTTGACCCATAGATAATGGTTTGTCAACTTCTGATCTAAGATGATGATGATGGGGTAGAGACTTGAGCTAACCAACAGATGTTCTTCCCTTCCCCTAAATTCTGGAACTTCCCTGGAGTAAAAACCAAACCAAAACAAACAAACAAACAAAAAAACTTTGCTTGCTTCAGTAAAGTATGCGGTTCCCCAGAACCCCGTGTTTTTTGTTTGTTTGGGGGCCACACCAGGAGTTGCTCAGTGCTAGATTTGGGGTTGGCCACATGCAAAAGAAGTGCCTTATTGGAACTGGAGCAGCAGTACAGCAGGTAAGGCGTTTGCGCATGTGTCTGACCTGGGTTCGATCCCTGACATCCCATTCGGTCTTCTGAGCACCACCAGAGGTGATTTCTGAGTGCAGAGCTGGGACTAAGTTGGTGTGGCCCCCAAACAAAACAGATAAGCAGCAAACAAACAAAAACCCAACAACGGCCTTACCTCCTGTACTATCTCTTGGGCCCCAGCTGGCTTTGATGGCCTCAAACTGATGTGTCTGGGGTCTAGGGCAGCGTTTCTCACACTCAGCACTTGACCTTTGGGGCCAGATGATGCTTTGTTGTCCTGACCTTGTAGGATGTGGAGCAGCTCTTGTTTCAGCCCATCAGATGTTAATGGTGCCCTTCAGTGCGGAAGATCTAAAAATGTCTTCCAAGGGGGTCAGGGCCAGGGGGGGCTCCTAGGTTTTATGCATAAAATCTAGGTTCAATTCCTGGCACCACATTGGGTGGGTGGGGTGGGGGCAGGGAAAAAAAGAAAAGAAAAGGATTAAAATATCTTTTGACATCAACAAGCAGAGCTATCCCAAGTTAAGAATCACTGCACTTGAGCTGTTTTTCCCTGAAACAACTAAAAAAAAAAAAAAACTGAGAGTGACCAGGTCAGCGAACACGTATGTTTTCAAGTCCGCCAAATCACTTCTCAGCTCATTTGCCCCATTCACCTGCTCCTCAGTACAATTTCAACACTGGCTTCCGTCTAGGGCTGTCGCCTTCAATAGAGTGGCTATCGCCTGAGCGGAGAACAATGTGTCTGAATTTTCACAGCAGGAATGCAGGTTTAATCAACCCTGTCGCTGTGATGCCAGTAATCAAGGCATTAGCTTTTATTTAAGTGAGGTTTACCCTTTACACTTAATGTATCGATGAGACTATAATTATGGACTGGTTAAATTTTTTTTTCCACCTCCCCTGCTGTGGACATTTGCCTACTGTTCTTCACTTACAACACAGTGATCCTTAGGGGAGAGATAGCAAATGAATAATTAGGAGATCTCTGGAGAAGAGGCGCGCCCTCGGCTGCGTGTTCAGGTTAGCAGAGGGTTAAACGCCACAACCAGGAGAGAGAGATGAGCGAAGGCGGTCCTGGGTCTTTTAAGAGGCCAGGACTTTCCTGGGAATAGCTGTGATGTAATTGAATATCAGACTCGCTGAAATCTGAACCCCTGTTCCCCCAGCGGGTTTAGGTTAGGGTCCCTGTTCTGTTTCTTAAGTGGTTGCTTAATAATCACAATATATCAAGCAGAACCATAATAACATTAATTGAGTGCCAAGCACTTGGCCCAACACGCAATACATTCTCTTTTCATCCTCACAAAGACCCAAATTAAGTATCCGTACTGCAATGATTATTCCCACTTCACAGATGAGAACGTGAAGGCTGAGAGGTGGAGCCAACGCCCCAAACACCCAGCTCTTCCCTAGGAGGAGGCCCGGGGTGGGGGTGGGAGTGGGGGGCGGGCGAGGGCTACAGTTCAAACCAAGTCTTTTCTCTAGAACTCTGACTTTGAATCAAGAACTCTTGTTATTCACCAGGCTGACTCTTGGCAGCAAATTTGGCCCTGGCATTAATACATGGCTTCAGGAAACACAGCTGTTTGGAGGAGGCAACAGCTGTTCATTCATTTACCACTTCACCAAGCCACAAGAATTAAAACACCATAAGGTAAAGCTCACTTGGTCTCAAACACCAGGATAGGTAATTATTGTTTTAATTAAAGAGAAGAAATAATCCCCCTGCTTCCTGCTCGAAATGCCGGCGTATTGATTTCCGTAGGAGGTAAGGGAATGATCGGAGGCAAGAAATTTGAAGTCATGGATGATAATTCTAGGTACTGTGTACGTTGGGAAGAAAATGACACATTAGGATACTGATCATTCATTTATTCAGCGCTCGCTCACTGACTCAACAATATTTATTGAGCACTGCTGTGCTTTTTAAGTGTTAAGCGATGTGGTGCCGTAGGAAATGTTTATGAACTGGAAAATGTCTTATTTCTTCACTCTGCAAGAGGGAGATTGTGCATCCTTGCAGCTGGGAGGGAGTGTTCCCTAAACAAAGAAGTCAACTGGATTTCATGAGCTCTTTCTCAAAATAAGTCCCTATAATTCCTCCTTTCTTAAACGTTGTCCTAGAACTCAGTCCTCAAGAACCCAGAAGGTCTAACCACGCCACCAATGGTAAAAACATTCACACAGTCTGGAGAATAGAACATTCTAATTCTAGGGCTTTGTTTTTTTTTGGGGGGGGGGTCACACCCGGCAATGCACAGGGGTTCCTCCTGGCTCTGTGCTCAGGAATTACCCCTGGCGGTGCTCAGGGGACCATATGGGATGCTGGGAATTGAACCTGGGTTCGATTCCCAGCCCCAATTGTAGGGCTTTTTAGAACGTTTTTTTTCCTTTCTTTTTCTTATTCTTTTTTTGTTGTTGTCTGTTTTTGGGCCACACCCAGTAGTGCATAAGGCTTAGTCCTGTCTCTGTGCTCAGGGATCACTCCTGGTAGGCTCAGGGGATTATGTGGGATGTCTGGGATTAAGGACTGGAGGATAGCACAGCGGGTAGGGCATTTGCCTTGCACGCAGCCGCCCGGGTTCGATTCCTAGCAAGCTACCAAGAGTATCCTGCCCGCATGATAGAGCCTGGCAAGCTCCCTGCGTATTCGATATGCCAAAGACAGTAACAAGTCTCACAATAGAGATGTTACTGGCGAAAATCAATGAACAAGGGGAGGACAGTACTACAGACAGTCTGGAATCAAACTTAGGTTGGTTGTGTACAAGGTAAACACCCTACCCACTGTACTATCACTGTGGGCCTCTCCAGAATGTTCTTTAACCTCTAGGTCATTTTTTCAAGCCTCATTAACTACTCATTTACCAGGGTTGCCATCCCAAGTGCTACAGACTGGGTAGCTTACATATAAATTTGTTTCTTTCCATGTGTGAGGCTTGAACCCTGGGGCCCCTCAGTTGGCAGCGTGAGGTGATTCAGAGATGCTCTCCTAGGCTTGCCGATGGTTGTCTTCTTGGCCCCTGGTGTCTCCCCCTCTTCATGTAAGGAGACCATAATGGATTAGGATATTGGACAGGGGCCCACTTAAATGACCTCATTTTAATTCAATTATCTCTGTAAGGATCCAAACATAGTTACATTCTGAGGAACTGGGGGTTAGTACTACTGCAGATGAATTGGGGGCTGGGGGAGGCTGAGTTTAGTCCAGTGGTGATATAACGCTACAAAGAGATGACTCTGGAACCAGACAGCAACAAGAGCTAAGTTCCTTGACTCTGCCTCGTTCTGCTGTTCCATAAAACATGCTTCTCGGGGTCCCTGTCCTTGGGCCTAGGGTTACACACAGCATTCAAGAAGTCACGTCGAAGTTCTAAAGCATCAGAACAGCCTCTGGCACCGAGTTAGCACGATTAAAGGGTTTATTAAATGAAACGCTGAAATAAAAAATTCATTTGACTCAAGTGTCAGAAGAGTATTAGGTGGTTCCCCCGGAGAATGTGCTTCTCGGGACGACGGAACTGCCAATTCACAACCGGAGAAGCCCCGTGGAGTTGGGGGGATACCGCCCTCTGCCACTCTTCAAAGTGCCTCAAGTAAGGACCACGTGATTTACCTTCAACCGTGAGCACGGTTTAGTGAGTGCTGGCGAGGTGACAGGCATGAGCTCAGGGCCTGGCCTGCTCCCCGCCCCCCTTCTTGGGAAAGAGGCCCCACAAAGCCTGGTCTCGAGGCCAAGTTCCCCATTAGTGAGTGGTGGGCCAGGCTGAACATTACCAGGGGGAACACGTTCAGGACTGTCTGCTGCCGAGCGGGCCGGAAAGCTGGGCAAAGAGTGGCATGCCCCACTTTGGGTCACCCCTTCTCCCCGCACTGAGTGGGAGACATGTCCCCCTGGCCAAGGCCCCTCTCTGTGCGACAGAAAGCATCAGGCGGCTGGGACCCGACCCAGCAGCACCTTGCGAGCCCAGCATTTGAGGGGCAGGCTTCCAAACACGGTAATAATCGTCCCATTAAAATTAATGTCCATGAAGTGAGCCGTTAAAAGCGTGTAGATTAAAAAGGGGGCGGGCGGTGGAGGGAATCGCTCGACTTAAATCCAAAGGGCTTTTTCAATAGACACTGTATCTTCTTTCTTGGAACAAGGCACCCGGTGGTGGATCAGGTCCCCGCTGTGCAGACTAGGGGGGATTAAGGAGGTGAGCCCCAGGAGGATGGGAGGGAGGATCTGGCCAGAAGCAAAGGGAATCTAGGTTTATCCAGGGCCCCGCTGCCTGCCAGGTGCTTGGCACGTGTTTCTCGCTTTTCATCTCAGCCCCAGTCCTGGGCGGGAGGTATTATTATTCCCAGATTACAGGGGGCAGTATAAAACCATGCTTAAGAGTTGAGGGCTGGCGCTGCCTGATTTCCTTAGACACAAGCTTACTTTGCACTCGCTGTGAGTTTGGACAAGAGGTCTGAGCTAGCTGCGCCTCAGTTTCCCCATCTGCCAAACAGGATGGTGAGAATGTGCACACGCGCACATACACACATGCACGCATGCACGCACAGACACACAGACAGACACACACCTTCCACCCCTTGAATTACTGGGGCCTTTCATTTCCGGTAGCAGAGGCAAGGGTCTGAGCCCAGGGCTGGCCATTATGGTTATGGGGGTGGGGCTGGCTGACCGGTAAGGCCTTATAGATTGGCCGGCAGAGCTGGGCTCTGAGCCCAACTGTGGTACAGGCCAAGAGGACATTTCTGCTGATAAATCCACACCCAAACCATGTGCCTCCTCTTGAAGAATCTTTTCCAGGTCACCAAAAGCCACATCCAGACTTGGGTGAAGGGAGCCCTGGGAGGAACGTGGCCTCAAGGCAGAGGCCAGAGAGCCTTGCCCAGGAGAGGGAAGTGGGATGCGGCCCCTTCGTTTTCTGAACCCCAGAGACCCACTTTATTCCAAAGGATCTCTCTCCCTGGCAGGGTAACGCCAGACTTTCTAGCCTGGAAGTGAATGAAGGGGGACTGGATGGAGATAGGGGTTCAGGTGCCCCTGAAACGCCCACCCCAGACCCTGGACCCGGCCCAGCAGCTTCTTAGCGGCTCCTCCGCACCTTCAATCCGGATCCTCAGTAGAATCTGTAACCCAGGTTAGTAAATACAGCTCACAAGAGAGCAGACCCCCATAAGTTCCCCTCTAGAAAGCCCGGGTGAGGGTCTCACCCGGTGCGGGTGTGTGGCCGCGAATGAACATGTCATCCCTGAGCCCCGGCTAAGGGGCTAAGGACCGACCCTTGACAACCCCCCACCCCATCTTCCTGCACCCAGGTGCTCAGCGCCGAGGGTGCGCGGGAGCGCGTCGGGTTCGGTCCCCCGCGGGTGGGGGAGGGGTGGGTCTGTGTCGGGAAGGGGTCCCAATCCGAAGCGTACAGGTGCTGTGTGCGGGCTGCAACTTGCGATGGGCAAGTCGGGTGCAATCTGGCTCTTTTGCGGCGATGCCGTTTCCACCCCCCCCCCCGCCACAAAACAATAGCCTCGGAATATTTTTGAATAATGCAGCCCAATGCGAGAACAGCTTCCTCCGAAACGGCGAACCACATCGCGACGGAAGCCGAATTCAGGGGCAGGGAAAATAAAGAAAAAAAATAAAAGAAAGAAGAGGAGGGAGATGCAATTCGCCCTCCCTCGCCGCCGAGGTCCCCCCGCGACCCCTCCGCCCCTCGGTCCGGGATCTCCGCCCGGGAGCGGGGGGACGAGGGGGGTCGGGCGCCTCCCGCGCCCCCACCCCGGCGCGCGCCTCCGCGCCGCCGGCGCCGCGAGGGTTAAAAGTTACCTCTCGGCTCCTTCTGCCTGCAGCCCCCCCACCCCCCGGGGGGGCCGGATGATGTAACCCCCTCCCCGCCCCCCTCCACCATGTGACACTTTAATTAATAATAGCGCCGTCAGCACAACAAACGCACAACACCGGGAGAAACTTGGTGTCCAGGGGCGGCCCCCGGCGGCTGGAGCGCGGCGCGGGCGGGCGCGGAGGCCGGAGGGAGCCGAGGCGAGGGGCGGCCCGAGCGCGGGGAGGACCCGGCGAGCCGGTCATGTGCCCGTGCCCCCTGCACCGCGGCCGCGGGCCCCCGGCCGTGTGCGCCTGCAGCGCGGGCCGCCTGGGGCTGCGCTCGGCGGCCGCGCAGCTCACGGCCGCGCGGCTCAAGGCGCTGGGCGACGAGCTGCACCAGCGCACGATGCGGCGGCGCCGCGCGCGGGGTCGGGGGGCGCGGGCGCCCGGCGCGCTCCGCTCCTACTGGCCCTGGCTGTGCGCGGCCGCGCAGGTGGCGGCGCTGGCGGCCTGGCTGCTCGGCAGGCGGAACTTGTAGGAGCGCGGGGCTGCGTGGAGGGGCCGGAGCCGAGACCCAGCTGGAGCGAGCAACAGGTACGCGAGCGAGCGCGCGAGCGCCGGGCGGCGGGGGAGGCTCGGCCGGCGCGAGCATCCCCGCCCCGCGCCCGCCCGCCGCCCCTCGGCCTCGCTCCCTTCCCGCTCCCGGACCCCGCGTCCCTCCGAGTGCCAGGGCCGCCCCCCGCCTCCTCGCGCGCCGCGGGTCGCGCGGGGCCCGTCCGGAGCGGGTGTGCGATTGAGGCCGCGGCGTCCCGCGCTGTTGGGGGCGGGGGGAGGTCAAGGCAAGTTCCCCATCCCGCCCCAAGCAGCCCGAGTTGCCGCTCCTCTTCCCCCAGTGCCCCTTCTCCACTTTCTGCGTCCTGCGCTCGGGGACCCCCCGGCGCGCATCTCGCCGCCCCCCGGTTTCGGGCTGGCTCGCGCCGCCTCCCAAGGCCCGTGCGCTCTGCCGCTCGCTCCGACAACTTCTGTCTTCGCAGACGCGTCCCGTCGACGGAGCGTGAAGGAGAGCCTCCCCTTTTCGCTCCCCGCCCCAAGATCCCCCCAAAACCGGGCTGGGATGTAGAGGCTTTCAGGGAAACTTTAAGGGGGCAGCCGTGGCTGTGCGGAAAGAGAATTTGTCGCGCCTTTTCTGAGTGCTAGGCCCTGTTAGCGGAGGGCTTGTTTGGAGGGCGTGGAGCCCCGGAGGCTGCGTGCTGGGATGGGGCGAGGGCCGGGGCTCCCCGGGCACGGCAAGGGGCAGCGAAGTCCTCAGCCCCTGGGGACCACGGGCACCCTCGGTGAGCGCTCCAGCGGAGCGAACGGGCGAGAACCGTCTTTGCTGGTTCTGGAACCCGGGGGAGCGAGGCGGGGAGGCCCGAGGCGACAGTCCCGGGGATGCGCGCCCGGGTGGAGGTCGGGGGAAGCTGGCGCGGCGCCGCCAGGCGAGGCCCGAGAGCCCGCGGGGAGAGGCGGCAGCCGGAGCGTGGGGGGTGGCAGCGCCCGGGGAGCTGCGGGGGCGCGCGGGGTGTGAGTCGGGAGCGCGGGCGACAGATGTCGCGTGGGCCGGGCGCCGCCAGGGCGCTGGCGCCAAGAGGTGCGCGCTTCGGGGCGCTGTGTGCCCCGTTCCTGGAGGTCCCATCCGCTTCTCCGCGCCTGGGCTCGGAGAGGAACTCGGGGCTCCCTTGGGTGGGAAGAGACAGCGTATGTGTGTGTGTGTGGGGGGGCGTTGAACGGGGCGGGGAGGGGGAGACGGAGCGGGGTGCGCGGACCCGCAGTATTTCGGATGCGGCATGTGGAGGTGAAGGAGGGAGGCGAGCGGGAGGCGGGAAACCCCCGAGTGCAATTTTGGGGAAAGCGGAAATAAGGTGGGAGGAAGAAAACACCAGCCGGCGGCTAGACTTGGAAAGAGAGGAGAGTCGCGAGCTGGAGCAAAAGCAGCAGCCGGGAAGGCAAGTTGCACGCTGGTGGGTGGAGGGAAGGGAGTCGCGTGGACGTACAAAGAGGCGCTTTGGGGCAATGTGGGAGGGAGCGCTCCCCCCCCCAGGCCCCCTCCAGGCGCTGGGCGATGGGGGTCTGGGGCGCCCAGCCCGCGGGATCCTGTGTGCCCGCCCGCACTCTCTCCGCTTGGCCCCTGGGTATCCCCTCCCGCCCGTGCCCCCACCCCCAGTTGCTCTGGCGGACAAATCATTGTCACCTTGGTTTATTGGTTCTCCCTTGGTTCGTTGGCTTCTACCTCAGTCTCTTGGCCCCAAGCCACCTTCTCAGCCCCCCTGGGGTTCTCCTGCACCTGCTGTGCCCCCTCACCCAGGCCCCCAGGAGCCTCCACCTCCAGTGCCCTGTCCCTGCTGACACTCCTGTCAGTGGGTTCCACCCCCCATGTGCCCACCCATCCTAGATTTGGCCCCTCCCTAGCCCAGGCCTTGTCCCTCGGTCATCTTCCCACTACCAACTTCCTGCCCAGCCCAGCCTCCAGCTCTCTCCTGCTTCGGGCTTAATTGCGCGGTGGGGGGTAGGAGGTGGTGGTGGGGAACCCCTCTTTCCAACCTCCTGTATTCTAAAGAAGTGAAAGCAAATCCACCCGAATGGGGTCCTTTCCCCTTTTCCAAGTCCAGAGGGAAAGTGGGCGGGCTCATGGCATCCCTTCAGGTGTTCCAGGCAGACCTATGCCAGCCTCCGAGGGGAGGGGCTTTTCCCTTTGGGGGTAGACTACGAAGCAATGCTCAGGAGACCCCAATCTCTCCCTGACAGTCGTGCAGGGCGTTACTCCCTATCCTGATTTGGGGGCAGTGCTGGGTGGGGAGGAAGGGGTTGTCTCCAGGGCTGCCCCCAGAAATACTCAGTGCCGGATGGAGCCCAGGTCAGCCCCATGTAAGATTTGTGTCTGAGGCCCTGGACTTTCTCTGGGCCCAGGCATTTATTCTCTTAGGCTGAAGGAGCATAGCTGAATGCAAGATCACAGTAGTAAATTTCACACACACATACGCACACACATACTCACACACACACTGCGCACACACACACACACACACACACACACACACCACACAAAGAACCCAAAGCCTTTCCCCACGGAAACTTCATTTCCCCTAGGAACAATGTCAGCATGGACACTGTCACATACAGGGTCTCTGGAGGAGGACATTAGTGTGGTCAGTGTTGGCAATCCAGCAGTTTCTGCCTGCCCTTCCGACGACAGGCCAGTCGAGTTCCATGATTAAAAGCTTGAACTCAGGGACCAGAGAACCTGGGTTGAAGTCCCTGTTCACGAGCTGGCTGGCAGCGTGACAGGCATGGACCTGGCCTCTCGGAGCTGTACCTGAAGCTGGAGACGAGCTTTTCCCAGGTCTGGGGGGATGGACAGGCACAGCCTTGTCAGGAGCCTGGCGCCAGGTGCTGGAGAGAGAGGGCAGTGGGGAGCACTCTTGCCTTGCTCCAAGCCAACCAGGAGTTAATCCCTACTGTCCCCTATAACATCCCCAAACCCTTGCCAGAAGTGATCCCTGAGCACAGAGCCAGGAGCAAGTCCTGAGCATCGCGGGGTGTGGCCCCCAGAACAAAACAGCAAACAAAAACCTGAGTGGAGTGCCTGGTGTCTTGGCCCATCCAAGGGTGGAATGGTATCTGAGGGGAAATGGAGGCAGAGCTGGGGAGGCTGGGGGAGGCTGGGAGGAGGCTGGGTGTGATTTAACCAGTCGCAGCTTGAAGCTCCCGGGAACAAAAGAGGCTTTATGGTGCGGGGCTGGCGCGGGGAGGCGTGGGAGGGCGGGGAGTGCGCCTTGGGGGTTGGGGAGGGAGAGAGAATGGAGCCGAGCAGTCGAGCTGGGAGAGGGGGTCAGGGGTGGGTAGCCTCTTGCCTTGGGACTCGGGAGAAGGGGAGAGGGGGGACTCTGGAGGCCCAGGGGCGGCGTGGTCAGGAGCTGGGCAGATAATGGGCCGGCAGGAGCCTGCCAGGATGAATTAATGCCGGCCGGCCCCACCGCCAGACGGGCTAACTGGTTCTTGGCAGGTACTTTGGGGATTAAGTGGTTAAACCTGGAGGCGCATCCCTCGGGCCTCCCTCCAAGCCTCCCTCCAAGCACCCCTGCCGGGAGGACTTTTCGGGCTTGAAAGCCTGGGCTTGGCTCGCTGGCCAGCCCGGAGGAAGCCAGCCAAACGAAGGAGGCCAGCTGTTGGGGAGACCCCCTGGGAAGCAGCCAGATGTGCCGCCTGGTCCCTGTGTGGTGTCACCCTCTTGCCTGGTGAGAGGCCGGGGCACACATGACAGAGTCCAGAATGTAAAGGCCGCGGACCCTCCCTGTGAATGACCTGCCCGGTGTTGCCCGCCGCCTTGACTGCTGGCTCAGCTTGCCTAGGCCTGCGCGGTGGGGTTCTGTCTTTCCTCGGCTGGCAGCAGGCCTTCCGGGAAGCAGAGGCTGTCCCTAGGTGCCCTCGCCCTTAGCGGTGTGCTGGTGATAACCATGTCACGGGGGATGGGGTCAGAAACGGTGCAAGACAGGGACAAGACTTCCTCTCCCCACTGACCGAGGTGTGGTGGTGTGGCATGCACGCTGGGTGCAGCAGGGACCAAGATGGAGGGGGGGGGTCCTGCCCTCCCTTCCGGGGAAGGAGCCAGGAAAGGTGGTTTCCATGGCAAATGCCAGACCCTCTGGGGCTGGGCAGTGGGATAAGAGAGGGGTGACTTGTCACTGCTGGCTTGGGTTGGCTCAGTATGGTTGCAAGGTGCTGTAGGAACCAGTTCAGCTACTGGAAAGAGACTCAGAGGGACTCAGAGCAGGCCATGCAGCCTCAGCAGGGCGCGCGCACACACATACACACATACACACACACACACACACACACACACACACACACACATGCTGGAACCCCACCTGGAGACCACAAGTGGCCAAAACAAATGTCAGGGGACTGGGCTGAAGCAGCTTTGCCTTTTCTGAGCCTGTTTCAAAGCTGGGTCAGTTCTTTTTTTTTTTTTTTTTTTTTGCTATTTGGGTCACACCCAGCGATGCTCAGGGGTTAGTCCTGGCTCTGCGCTCAGGAATTGCCCCTGACAGTGCTCGGGGGACCCTATGGGATGCCAGGGATCAAACCCAGGTCAGCCGCGTGCAAGGCAAATTCCCTACCTGCTGTGCTATCACTCCGGACCCTGGGCCAGTTCAGAGTGTGGTACCTGACAACACAGGCCTCTTGGGGTTTGTAGTCGGGGCAAAGTTCAGCCCCGTGGACCTTCTTCCCGACATCTGGGAGCTCCTGAGGGTCCTTTGTGACTTTTGCTTTGTGCAGTTGTTCATCTGGTCTCCTTCTCTCACCAGCAACTGCAAGTCCAGGGCCGGGGTGAGACTTCCTGACCTTGGGGACACTGGCCTGATCTGGTCCCAGGGGGGAGCGCTGTGCTGTCCCCACTTGCTGAGGGTGTAAAGTGAGGTCTGCCGAATGTGTTCGTGAGACTGTTGGTGCAACAGCAGCAGCAGATTGTCAGGTGACTGTCCGGGTCAAAAGTGTGCAGGTGCAGGCCAGAGGGATAGCACAGCAGGTAGGGCATTTGCCTTGCACGCTGTTGACGACCCGGGTTCAGTCCCCAGCACCCCATATGGTCCCCCCAGCACCGCCAGGAATAATTCCTGAGTGCAGAGCCAGGAGTAGCCCCTGAGCATCACTGGGTGTGACCCAAAAAGCAAGAAAAAAAGAGTGTGCAGGAGCTGGACTTTTCTGTAGAAATTCTATGGAATAAAACTTGTGCAAGGGTCATCTGCAGCATCTAAAATGAGCAAAACGTGATCAAGTGACTGACACTTCTCTTCAAAGCTGTTTCCAGCTGTGGCCATGCTGAAAACAGGCAGCCTTGGATGTAAACTGGTTTAGATCTCCTGTGGTAGAGAGAATCCGGTCTAACATCATGGTCATCCTCAGGGAGACCCCAATCCACTGACTAATGACAAGGGGGTGCAAAAGCTGAGCTGATTCAACCCAACTCAGGATGTTATTCTAATATCCGGTGGAGTTGGCTGAACAATTATCTCGTGTCCAGTTCTCCTGCCCACTCTTCCGTTCTTTCCTCCAGTACAAAGGCATTGATCCCTTGGATGTTCCTTAATAAACTTGTATACTTGGGCCTAGGGTGATAGTACAGCGGGCAGGGCATTTGCCTTGCACGTGGCCAACCCGGGTTCAATTCCCAGCATCCCATATGGTCCCCTGAGCACCGCCAGGGATAATTCCTAAGTGCAAAGCCAGGAGTAAACCCTGAGCATTGCTGGGTGTGACCCAAAAAGCAAAATAAAATAAAATAAAATAAACTTGTACACTTCAAAAAAAAGTGCATGCTGTGAAGCCCTGGGGGCGTGGGCTTCCAGAGGATGCAGATGGAGCCCCCTTGGGCCCCAGCACCCTCACTTGTCAGTATCCATCCTCAGGAAATAGAAACACGAGCACAGAACACTGTCATCCTTGCCCCCCCCCCCCCCCCCCCCCCGCCTTACTGGCCGCCTTCTTGACAAGAGCCAAACTCTGTAAGCCACTGAAGTGCCCATTCTTAAGGGATTGGGTCAAGAAGGTCGGGTATGTACATGCTGTGCAATGCTAATCAGCGAGAAAACAAGACGGAAGTGGTCAGAAAGATAATGGAGAGGGCGTTGGTTTGCCTTGCATGCGGGGTTCGAGCCCCCAGCATCCCATATGGCCCCCCAAGTCTGCCAGGAGCAATCCCTGAGCTCTGAGCTGGGGCTGAGCTCTGGGCACAGTTGGGGGTGAACCCCGAACAAAAAAGACACAGAACATGGCCATTGCGATGGAAGGGGACTTGAGGGGAGTAAGAGAAGCGACTTCACTGGAAGGGAAAGGCCCCGCATTGCACTGTTTCACCCAGATGTAGATGCCACGCAGTTCATGCAGCTGATGAATGAGCAAACGAAAGGAACCGACAAACCAGTGAGCAGGGAAATCCTAAGGTTACCTGAAGGAAACGGCTGCGGGAAGCGAGCTAAGACGGGGGAGTTGTGAAAAACCGTGCATGATTTTTTTTTAAAGTGGGTAGTACAGGGAGTCCTCTCTCATTTGCTATGCGGCGGACCCCGGTTTGATCCCCGATACCACATAGGGTCCCCTTGAGCACCACGAGGAGTGACCCCACTCAGAGCCAAGAGCAGCCCCTGGTGGGTGTGGCCCTGAACCCCAGCCCCACCCCCCACGAGAAGCATGTCATGAAGGATGTGGCCAGACCGGGGAAGGGCCAGCCCCCCTCACTTGACTGCCCCCAGCTCTGGGCACTGACCCTTCAGGAAGTCGGGCGCTTTGGCGTCAGTGCCCACTTTCCCACCTCCCCGGTGGCAGCGCTTGGCAGCGCTGAGTTCTCTGGTCTCCCCACAGCCCTGACAAAACCCAGTCATTTACCTGCAATCCCAGGGAAGAGGGCGGCAAATCTGTCTTTTGGAAGCGACCAGTTGGGCTCGCCCCAGGCCCTGTCTCAACTGCGCCCCCTTCATACCTCACGCCCCACACCTGCCAGTCTGAATGACTCGCATGGATGAAGTGACAGGCCACACCTGAGCCACCTCCCTACCTCTAGAAGGTTCTGCAAAGGGACGGGAGGGGGGGGGAGCATTGAGGATTTGGAAGATATCCTGGGGGGTGCGGGTAAAAGAGCGCTGTCTTGGTGCTAGAGCGATAGCACAGCGGGGAGGGCGTTTGCCTTGCACCCGGCCGACCCGAGTTCGATTCCCAGCATCCCATATGGTCCCCCGAGCATCACCAGGAGTTAATTCCTGAGTGCATGAACCAGGAGCAACCCCTGAGCATCGCCGGGTGGGACCCAAAAGCCAAAAAAAAAAATCAAACAAGCAAACAAACCGTAATAAAATCACTCAGTGTTGTGCCAGGACTCCTGCTCAGTGTGAAAGGAGGGCGGGAAGAACAGTCCAGAAGTGCAGTGAGGAATGTGAAGCGCCCAGTGCCCTGTAACCCCCGAACATGCGCCTAGGATGACCTAGGCCGGAGCTTCTCAGCCTTCCCTGGCCATGTTCCCCCTCCTGTGCCCCAGTCCTACCATCTCATGCTGTGGACCCCCGTTTACATAGTTTTCACCTGTGGCCCCCTCGGAATCTCCCGAGGCACCAGGTAAGCCCCCCCACCCCCGCATCATTGGGGCCAAGTGAGCACAGCGGGGAGGGCGGCTGCCTTGCACGTGGTTGGTCGAACAGGGTTCCATCCCCGGCACCCCCGAGGGTCCCTCAAGCCTCCAGGAGTGATCCCTGAGCCCAGAACCAGGAGTCAGGCCTGAGCCTCGCCCAGTGTGGCCCCCAAATGAACAAACAAAAGCAACTCTCCCCAAAGACCACACAGCTTCGGAAGGGCCTGAATCAGGCCCGGACCCTCGACAGCTGGCTCCCGAGTCTGTGCTCTTACCCAGTACCCGGTGTAGCCCTGTGGCGAGCCTCTCCGTGGAGACCGCAGATTCACACACGTGCCTGCTCTCCCCCTCCCTCCCCGCCTCCCCTCCCCCTCCTCCCCCCCAGTCTCCTCCCCTCCCCCTCGCTCCTCTTTCCCTCCCTCACCCTCTCTTTCCCTTTCTTCCTCCTCCTCTCCTCCTCCCTCCATTTCTGTCTCTCACTCTCTCTCTTTCTCTCCTTTTCCTTCTGGTTCTGGACCAGACGATAGTACAGCAAGTCGGGGGCTTGCCTTGCCCGTGGTTCAATCCCCAGCGTCCTTTATGCCCCCTCCCAAGCCCCACCAGGAGTGACTCCTGAGCACAGAGCCAGGAGTATGCTCTGAGCACTGCCAAGTGTGGCTACAAAAACAAAACAAAACCAAAAATCCCACAACAACAACAACAACAGCAAAATAACAAAAACCCAAAATGAGTCACCAGAGGATTTAGTGAGTCCCCTGACCAGGGTGCCATCAGGGCCGAGGAACCCAGTCCCCTAGGGTCGGGGTGCAGTTGGTGCCCCTGGGGCCTGCAGGGTCGGGCCGGAGAAGGTCTGCGGTCTGCAGCAGGGCCTGTTGCTGGCCTGGAGTCCTCCCCGGCAGGGGTGGGGGGAGTGCTCCTACCCTGTGCCCATCACAGCCGTGGGGGCAGCTGCCAGGGGTGCAGGTGCGGCCCGGAGCTCAGTGACCGGCCTGGTCCTCCTCCTCGGTGTCAGTAAGCGGGGAGGGGCTCTTAAGGCTGTGCTCACAGTGCAGCATGCTTGGTCTGTTCTAGGGTGTGTGTGTGTGTGTGTGTGTGTGTGTGTGTGTGTGTGTGTGTGTGTGTTTATGGGGTGGTCACACCTGGCAGTGCTTAGAGGCTGCTCCCGGCTCCGTGCTTAGGGGTCACTCTTGGGGCCCGGGGGTGGAAACTGGGAGTCCTGCATGCAGAACAAATGCCAGCGCGTTAGGCATCGTCCCCCGGCCCCCAAGGGATTTTTTTTCTTTTCGGGTCACACCTTGTGGTGCTCAGGGGTCACTCCTGGCTCTGCACTCAGGAATCACTCCTGGCGGTGCTCAGGGGACCATATGGGATGTCGAGGGCTGAACCCGGGTCGGCCGCGTGCAAGGCAGATGCCCTACCCACTGTACTATCGCTCCGACCATCAAGGGAACATTCTTTTTTCTCTCTTCTGCTACCTCATAGCTCCTGCTGCCACTCAACCACAAGGTTTGCCGGGCCCACAGGCTCTGCCAGAACCTTCTCAAGCCTCTCCCACCCCCACTCCGTTCCTCAGGGCCTTCCCTTGTGCCCGCTGCCTGCTGCCCTGCCCTCTCATCCACTGCAACCTCCCCCCAGCCCCGTCCTTCTCTTCCTCCTCCCTCTTCTCCTGAAATAATGAAATAATTCTGAAACGATGCAACACTCATCCTTCCTTCCTTCACGTGTGTCCCCAATGGGGCTGGAGCGATAGTAAAGCGGGTAGGGCGTTTGCCTTGCATGCGGGCGACCCGGGTTCGATTCCCAGCATCCCATATGGTCCCCTGAGCACTGCCAGGAGTAATTCCTGAGTGCATGAGGCAGGAGTAACCCCTGTACATTGCTGGGTGTGACCCAAAAAGAAAAAAAATTCTACGCATGTGTCCCCAAGGCCTGGGTTCTACTCCCAGCACCAGAAAGAAAGCCTCAAGCCAGTGGACCGTCTCTTTGGGGGAGACAGGATCTCCCCCAAAAGAGAGTTCGGCCAACGAAGGGGTCCCGTCATGAGGGCCAGAAGACACAGCGCTGCTGGGGTCTTCTGGGGCTCAAGACTGTTCTGCACTCCCCAACAGTGCTCACGAGCCTCAGGGCAGCACCCAGACGTGCTTGGGGATTTCTTGGGGATCTGTATGGCACCCCAGATGGAATGAGGGTCATCTGCAGGCAGGCCGTGCTCACGCCTGGGGTTTGGTCCCCACCCTAGACTGGCTCTTGTCGCGTTTCCGGTCAGTGGAACTTGGCACCATTTGTCCTTCCGGGACTGTCTTCTTTGACTTGGCAGAATCTCTCAGACCCACATCTGGTAGTGCCAATCAGTGCCTCAGTCCTCCCTGAGGGCCAAGAATAATCCCTTGCGTGGGACCCCTCACCCATTTCCTCCGTCCATTGCTCGGTGGGCGTCTGGGGTGTTTCCGCTGGCCAGGCGGTGATTATGGACCCGTGCTGCTATGACCGTTTGTGCACGTTCTGGTCGTGACGCGGATCTTCCCTCCTGGGGGCTGGGCTGGAAGAGCTCCCCTTCTGGCCAACTTCCTGGCACCACGGATCTGAGCGCCCGCTCGCCCTCCGCTGCCGCCTCACCTCTGAGCTCTGTGTCCCTGGTTTACCCAGCAGCCCCCGCGTGTCACTGGATGCTGTCATTCTCAATTTCTTCCCTGCTCCCTCGCTGGGTGCTAGACTCTGTAAGGGCCAGAGCTCTGCCCTCGGGCTTCTTCGTCACTTGATTGTGCCGGGCTGTCTGGCAGTGAACGAGTGAACGCAGGCAGATACTGTCCTGAAACGGAATGATGCAATGAACAGACAAAGGTTTTAAGCCTGAGTCCGGGAAGGCCACAAGGGGTGTGGGGAGCTCTGTTCGCGTTTTTGGGGAGTGGACAGGGCACACCTGGCCATGCTCAGGGGCTACTCTTGTTTCTGGGCTCAGGAGGGACTTTCTTTTTTAAAACATTTTTAAATATTTTATTTATTTTTATTTATTTATTCTTTGCTTTTTGGGTCCCACCCAGCGATGCTCAGGGGCTACTCCTGGTTCTGCACTCAGGAATCACTCCTGGCAGTGCTTGGGGGACTCTGTGGGATGCCTGGGATCGAACCCAATCGGCCGCATGCAAGGCAAACGCCCTCCCTGCTGTGCTATCGTTCCAGCTCCAGGAGGGACTTTCAGGCATTGCTGCCGGGACCGTATCTTGTGCCAGGGACAGAACAGGAGTGGGCTATGAGCAACGCAAGAGCCCTAGCCCCTGGGCGTCTCTCTGACCTCTCCCTTCTCTTTTTAATTATTTTTTTAATTTGTTGTGTCTTTTTGGGGGGCTGCAGCTGGCAGTGCTTATTCGGGCTTACTTCTAGCTCTGTGCTCAAGGACCCTCCTGGGGGGGCTCGGGACCATATGGGGTGCTGGGGATCAGACCCAGGCCAGCCATGTGCAAAGCAAGCACCTTACCTGCTGTCCTATGACTTGTGCCCACATTGTGCGTTTGCGTTCACAGAAGAGGACTGTGTAAACGGGCAGGGAGTCCTGCAAACGAGCCAGTGTGCGTGCATGTGCGTCTGTGTGTGCGTGCAGGACTGGCGGGGGCACTTTCCTCCCGAATCCGCTTTATGTCTAGACGCGCTCCCTTCCCCTGCAAGCGGGGAGACAGGGCCCAGGCCACAGGCGCTGACGTCACCCTACGTGGCCGCTGACTGATGTCCTGCTCTTGGTTCCCGCAGGTTGGTGCAACCCCTGTGTTCTTGGAGAAAGCTGGTTCCCGTTTTCCTGAGGGGAAGCCCAGAGCTGGAAGGGCGGCGGTTGGCACTTCGAGGAGGAAGTGGAGGCTCAGCCGGCGCCTGGAGTGAGGGCAGAAAGGTGGTGGCTGGGGCTGGGGGAGCCTTCTGGATGGACACCCAGCTGCAGAAACAGACACCCTGATGCTATTCACCGACAGCTCTCTCTATATATATAAAAAAGAAAATATGAATATTACTTCTCAGTGCATGCCTTGTCGAGGACGCGTCCCCTTCTTTTTTTCTGCACCTTCCGATGTGAACTGGGACAGTCGCCTGCCAGGGGCTCTCGGAGACAGCCGCCGCCGCCACCACCACCACCGCCGCCGGAGCTCCTGGGAAACCTGCAAAGACTGGTGGGAATTGAATAACACGTGACGTGGCAGAAGGCAAAGAGGAAGGGAACAAAAAAAATAGGGAAGAAGGGAAGAAAAGAAATGAGGAGGAAGATGTGGGTGGGTGGGGGGCAGGTGCGGGTCTGCGCGATCTCCGTTCCAGAAGCCTCTCGACCCCTCGTGGCCACTTGGTACCTGCCTCTGTAGCTGGCTGTTCCCCCAGCCTCATCACAAGTGGCATCGTTGGTTCCTGCCCATCAGACGGTGTCTCCGGTGCTTCTCTTACAACTGCTGGTGCTAAGTGTGTTCTCGCTGGTGCTGCCGGGGACCCGTGGCACTGTGGCACAGTGCCACCAGATCTGCCGGCCTGAGATGAGATTTTTTATTTTGTTCTTTCGGATTCTTTTTTTTTTTTTCCTGTTTTGAAGGGGCGAGTTGCAAAAGTGCCACTTGAGAATCTCTTTCCGTAAGAGGCGGGGGGAGATGACAAGTAAGCCAGAGGTGGTTTGCGGGAGAATCTTGGCCTGGGAGGGGGCAGCTCTGGTTAGCTGGGGGAGGCAATCCCCAGTGTGACTTGTTGGCTGTCTCCTCCCCTGCAGAGGGTTCTGGAGCTCAGCCCAAGGCTTCCCTCACTCCCTGGGGGAGTTCAGGGCTTGGGTTTTATAGATTGAAGAGCCAAGAAACGGCTCCATTTTGGTCAAGGGTGATTTATCAGCAAGGGACGCGGGGGGAGGGAAGGGCCATTGAAATGAAATGCACCAGCATCTCAATGATTGACAGGAGGGTCTGATTCTTTTTATCCAGGATAAAGCACTATTTTCAGAAGTTTCTAGAAGGGCTAAAAAAATAATAATAATGTGTGTTGGACTGAGACTTGGCTGCAAAGACTCTACAGGGAGCCAGGATTATTATTTTGCTTTAAAAAAAAATCCAAGAAAAACAGGTATTATTTCTCTGTTCAGGGTATCACTCACTCACTGCTATGTTTTGTTCCAAGCCGAGAGGCTGAGGCTTGGGGTACAGGTGCTGGCAGTTATGCTACAAGGCTGCATTTGCAGGGACACCCCCCCCAGAGGAGGACAGGGGGTTCTTGGGCTATCCATAGCTCTCCCTCAGTTCTAAGGGTTCAGGGAGGGGTCATCTGTTGTTAAGGCGGACAGGCGGGGGGCGGGGGGGGGGGGGTGTGAATGGGAACCAACCAGCCTCGGAGGTTTTGCTGGGAAGTCCCAGGTCCTCCTTTACCACACAGGACCTTTCGGCGCACAGGCTGGGAGCAAGTCTTGCTTGCTTGCTTGCTTGCTTGCTTTCCAAAACAACACAATCCCGGCCTTCTGTTCCCTCCAATCGCCCTTTCGAGGCAAATACAACCCAGCAGGGCAGGGGGTGAGGGTGGCTTGCACCCACTCCCCGCAGACAGCTTGTATCTCCGCTCAGGGAAAGGCAGCGCTTTTCTGGAGACCCCGCTCGCCGCCTTCACCCCTGCAGTCCTGTTTACGGGGATGCTGAGGAGGCGGGGTCTGCTGGGGAAGGCTTCGGCGGCTCTGAACTCCCTTTGCTTCTCCCTCCCCTCTCCGAGTCGCTTTCCTAGGCAGACACCAGCGTCTTTCTGGTTCACCCCGTTTTCAGGGGAGGTGTTTTTTCCAGCTGTAGATGGATGCCACCATCTTTCAGACCTCTGGGGAGGTGTGGGGGTGCAGGCTGACCTCCTTTTGCAGCCTTGACTTGCCTGCCAGCTTAGGTATGACCGTCGCTCTGGCGCGTCTAAACTCCGGATGGGTGGGGCGGGCTGGGGGGTGGGGGCGGGCGTTGGGCGTTTGGGCCTGTTTGATTTTTTTTAATGAAGCCACAGTGCGGAGAACAGGGCGACCACGCCTTCCCGTTGGAGCTGTCCAGCCAAGTCCCTTGTACATAATCTCTTGTATTAACAGAAATCCTGTATTTATCGGATCCTGACTTTTTTCTTGCACATCATTAATTGGAGTGCACTTCTCCACCGCCCCGATTTTTTGACAAGGGGTTGTTTTTAATGCTTTTTTTTTACATGAGATTTGACATCTCGATGGACATTTGTATGAGGAAATCGAAGCATGAGATATACATGAATTAGACTGTCCCCACTCTCACGCGCACTGCATTACTTGGATTGCATGAGACAGTGGGGTGGGTTTTTTTTTTTAATATTTCCACAGTGCGCAAAGTGCTGGCACCATCCCTCCCTCCCCCTCTCCCCCCACCCCCTTTCTTTCCCCTCCGGCTGCCAAGGAGTCATTGATTTTGATTAGCTTCACTGCAGAGCGTCTGTGAAAAGAGAGAGGCTTTGAAATAAATTTTAAAAAGACCTCATATCGAGTTTCAGCAGACAGCAGTGTGTGCGCGCGCGTGTGTGTGCACGCGTGTGTGTGTGTGTGTGTGTGTGTGTGTGTGCACGCACGCACGAGTGCGTGCATGTCCACACAATGCAGACGGACGTCTCTGAGATCATTTAAGTAGCTGCATAAAGACTTGAAGAGCAAAGGAAGGGCCCCCGCTTTCCTGATGGTGCTGGGGTGCAGGAGTCCAGAGAGACATACGGGGCCTCTGGGACTTCCACATTCCAGATGAGACCCAGGCCCTTCGGGAAGATTCTCTCCCTCCCCCACACCCCCCAAACACCTAGTGTCTCTTTCCTCCTCTTCAAATGCTGGGTTTCCTTTCAGGTTCCTTTTGGCCCAGTTGCAGCTGGAGTGATCCTTTCTTGGGGGAGAGAGCGCACTGGGCCCCCCCACCCCGGCCGCTGTCCACGGTCCTGGACCCAGCCCCAGCCCTGGAAGCCGCCCTCGTTGTTTTCTCCTCTCCTGGGGACGCTGGAGACGCCTTTCCTGCCTTCCAGTGGTCCGGGTTTTAGATTCTTTTCTATTTGGATGGGGAACGGGTGACGTAAGCAATACTGCCGCAGAAACACGGGGCTGTGACTTTGGCTTCCCAATTTATGTAGCTGATCTCAACCTACTCCGAGTTCTCTCGCGAGGCTGCTGACGGCTGCAAACCGTCTCTTTCCTCGCTGGGAAATTGGCAGGGTGCCCCCTCTGAACTCACAAGGGGTCTTTTGGGGACACTGCTGCTCTCTGTGGACTTTTTTTTAAGTGTCCAACTGCTGTCAGAAGCAGCAGTGACCAGGACGTGAGTCTTGCTCTTCTCTGTTGGAGACCAGCCCCTTTTCTGAATGTTTTTTTAAGCCACCTTGGGCCAATCAGAGGGTCAAAAGCAGATGGAGAGGTGAGGAGTTGCTGGGGGGGGGGAGGCTCGAGCCCCCCCCCAACTAGTCTCCCGGGAACTCAATGAGGGAGGGAGCGGAGTCAAAGTGTCACTTTAAAGCTTAAAGCGAAAGTTTATTTTTTAAAATTTCATTCATTCACTCAACAGCCTATCATTCATCGGGCACCCATCTTGTGCCCGGTGCTAGATGCCCATCTGGGAAGAGGTTTTCTCGCCCGTGCCCGAGGGGCAGCCCTGTTTGCCGTCACAGTGGCCCATGACCTTTGTCCAGATTGGCCAGGGACTCCCTGGGACCCCAAGCTTTGCTGGCAGATGCTGGAGTAGCATTTTCTAGGGCCCCCTCCCACGAAGGGCGAAGAGCCCGCTCTCAGCTCCTCCCTGGGCAGAATGCTGGGTGTTCGCTTGGTGCTTCGCCAGCAGTGGCAGGCATTGGGCATCCCCCAGCTCTGTTCCTGAGGTCACACTCCTTTGGGGCCCCTCAGCCACTTTGGAATGGGGGTGATTCTCCTTCCCCTCCCTCCAGGGAGACTGAGGCTGCGCAGAGTGAAGTGGCTGAGCTTGGCGCCCTCCATGCCCAGCTCTGCTGAGTCCTGGGTCTCCCCAGCTGGGTCCTCGGGCATCACCTCAAGGGCTTGTACCCACCCGGGTCCCTGAGGGGAGCGGGGCACCTGACTGAGGGCCACTGTCCAGGGCATGGCATCTGGGGGCACCTCAGGGCAGGCCGGATGATTTAGTTGAGGATTTAATGTATTGGACCCGTTGGGTCTCTGCTTTCTGGAAGGTCCCTGGGAGGAGCCTGGAGTTTGCCGGCGGGGCCTGTCCGACTTATTTCCTAGGACACAGGAAGCCTTTTGCCTCCCTTCTTGTCTCCCGACCCGTTTCTGACCCCACAAGTCTCGCCTTTAAGGAGAGCCCGTGTGCAAGGGAGGGAAGGTGGGGGGTTGTCTGGAGCCGAGCTGAGGTCCCTGGCCCCACGAGCTTGGGGACATTCCGTGGCAGGGCCGGGCCTGTGGGTTCCTTGTGCTGTTTTGTAAGAGGAATTTCATACCTTGGAGACGCTTTGTACATATTTGTAATGACTTTATTAAAAACCGGGCCGTGCACTTCTAGCCAAAGGCGTCTGTGTTTTCATTTCCTTGGGAAGGATTGCCCCCCCCCGGGATGCGGGGGAGGGGCCTGGCTGCACCCCACAACTCCCCAGAGCAGAAGGCCCGACATTCCCCTCCCCCATTTCTTCCTGAGAAGCCCCTAACCCTCACGCAGGAGCTGGGCCGACACAGCACCTGGGAGCTGGGCAACGGGATATGGACACACAACAGCTCAGGATCAGGGCATCCACGTGATGCCACGTTCCTCTGTGCCATCACATGGGCAAGCAGCTGAGTACGGAGCGGAATCTCCAACCGGACACACAGGCCACACGGGTGAAAAGCGTACCCATATTTATCAGGTCTATGGGTGTCAAGAGACTGTGCTCCAGTCTCTTCCACAGAATAGCGGGTGTGGACACTTTGCTTTCACTCTGGGGACGGGTCCCCACCGCTCCCAGCTCAGGTGACTTGCCTGCCTTCACCCTCCTCTGCCCTAAACCTCCTGGCACACCCCTGCCCAGCCCCAGCCCGCGTCTGTGCTCCCGAGGCTAACGTAACTGGTTTGGGGACAAACTACTGCTCTCTCACAGGCATCCCCGAAGCCTCAGGGTGGTTTCTCTCTGGAGGGACAGAGCCTTCTCGAAGCTGTTTCTCCATAGGCCCAGGAGTTACCTGCTAAACAGAGTCTAGGAGGAAGAAAAAAAAAGAAAGAAAAGAAAAAAAATGGGGCCGGAATGGTAGTACAGCAGGGAGAGCGTTTGCCTTGTACGCAGTCGACCTGGGTTCGATCCGTGGCATCCCATATGGTCCCCCAAGCACCGCCAGGAGTAATTCCTGAGTGCAGAGCCAGGAGTAACCCCTGAGCATCGCTGGGTGTGACCCAAAAAGAAAAAAAAAGGAAAAAAACAAACAAACCAGAGTCTCGGAGGAAAATAAAGGAGAAGTAAGTCCTGGTTCTGGGAGCATCCCTGGAACCTGACAGGACACAGCCCTCGCCCACCCCCCCACCACCACTCCTGCCGCACTGCCACCCTTGGACACACACGGAACAATGCTGTCCCGTCAGAGTCGGGCATGACTTGGTTTTCAGAGCATCGTTGCAGAGTTGGCTCTGTGAGCTGGAGACGACGTGTGGTGTGTAGAATATCCTGGGTTCGACTCCCGGTACTGCATGCTCTCCCCCAAGACCTTCCTGCCCCTACCCTGCACCAAAAACCTCACATACATCCAATAAAAGCAGCTACATTTTATTTTTCATAGGTACCACACTTGACAGTGCTCGGAGGAGCATGTGGTGCCAGGGACCAGACCCAGGGCCTCACACATGCAAAGTACGTGCTCCCTGTGACTCCATGTCTTAGCCGTTCACATGATAACCGACATTCACGATCTGGTCCCCGGGCGAAGCCTTCTTCAACCAGCCCCCACACTCTGGGCGGAGACAAACTCGATGGAATTAACCAGCTCTTTGGGTCCCACCCAGTCGCTTCTGCCAGTTCTGGGTTCCATCCTGCCCTTTGTGCCCGCGGTGGCACCTGGTATAGATCCGGGGGCCCCCAGTGGAGACTCCCCCACAACCAGGGGCTGATGAGAGAGAGGAAGAGCAAGTGGGACCACCCTGAGCTGCAGTCAGACCCCCCACAGCTGCATCCGGATGTCTCCCCAAACAGTGGCAAGGGGATCTGCCTTGGATGATGCTGGGATTGAACCCGGGTTCAACCCCCAGCATCCCATAGTATGGTCTCCTGAGCCTGCCAGGAGTGATCCCTTGAGCACGGAACCAGGAGTAAGCCCTGAGCATCGGGCTGGGTGTGGCCCCCAAACCAAAAACTGCCAAATCCCCCTTTGGCTTCACTTCTTCCTCATCCCTCTCCCGAGCCAGTCCTGGCCTGGCTTCTCCCACCCGTACCTGGACAGGACCCGCCGGCGGAGGCTGAGTCCATCGGGCACCCGGTGCTGAGAGCACATCTCTCTGAGCTGGTGCGACAGCTCCAGCCTGGCTGCAGAGGTCCAAGGAAACGCGGCAGGAGGCTTATTGGCAGCAGGGAAGCTCCTGGACCACGATCCTGGGATCGACCTTTCTCCTTTCAACCCTGAGTCTCAGTGGCCTCGGTGCTGGCCAAGGGTGGTGTCCCTTCAGCTGCCCTGTCCTCGACTCACATTCTGAATCTGCTGGAGACCGTTGCCAAGGGATTTGTGGAACTGGAGTCAGTGAGTCACAGGCGTGAGGATCCTTATCTTGATCCCAGGAGTACCGAGCAAAGACAGGGAGAGGAGAACGGGGATCTTCACTCCCGAGGGGTGAAGGCAGCCCACAGCCGGATGTTGGGACATCGGCGCTAACCACTGCTCCTCCCTCCCACCCTTCCCAGACAATCTCCCCGGCAGGCTCTCTTCCAGACAGCAGGGAATGAAGAAATAAAATCCAGAACAAAACCATCCCACCTGCCCTGCCCTGCAACTCCCCTAGTTCCCTGCCTTTCTCCCCTCAGCGTCAAGGTCCCTGACTTGAAGGATGTCGTGTTTCAGGAGCTAGACTGAGTGTCCAGCACAAAAGGATCCTTGTTACCCATCAGTCGGTCACAGTGTGAATTTCCTGGTTCCAGAGACTCCTGCCCTGGGTTTTGTCACCCTGGAGATGGTGACCGGGAGATGCCATGACGCCCCAAAGTCTCAGGCAGTGTTTGGGCCTGGGATCCCTGGCCTGGTTCGCTCCATCTTCCTCCGCAGATGCTGGAATTCGGTTCTTCCAGTTCCCCCCACTCGACTCTCGTTTCTTGGGCAGTGTATCCTCAGGCTGGGCGCGCCCAGTCAGAACCAGCTGCAAAAGCTCCTGCCTTGTCTCCCTCGGGTCCTTCCTCGAGGGATGACGAGAACAGAGCAGTTTCCTCCTCTTCCCCTTTGGTCTTGATTATCCAGGCAGGTGAGATTATAGCATCTCTGCAGTTGCCATAGTAACAGGGCTTGAAAGCTGCCCCGCTGCCCAGGCCGGGCTGCCTGGCTGGGTACCAGGGAGGAGGTGGGGATTAAGGCCAAGGGAAAGGCCTGGCTTGGAGGCACCCAGGAATCATGTCCTGGATCTTAGTGTGGGGTGGGGGACTCAGGATGGGCCCACCCGGCATCTGAGCAGGACTGCCAGGCAGATAACAGAGTGGAGAGAAGCCAGGGGCTTTGAGTGACCGCCTGGGTCATCTCCTGGCTTCAAGCAGGTCATCCTGGGTGGAAAAGATGCTTTGAGGCAGAGACTGGAGTTGTCCCTGGCTCCAGGGCCGTGGGAAAAAATCCATAACCCAGATGGTCCCTCTTCTGTGAGGGCACCTAGGGTGCAGGGGTGAGGGGAAGGCAGCAGCCGTGGGAGCTGCTGACAAGCATAAGACTTCGATGAGGGAGAGAAGACTCCAAGCAATAGAAGACAGGGTCTGGCCGTGGGGCCCCTGTGGCATCCACAGCTGGGCCACGAGGCAAGTTCTTGCCACCTAACTGGCCCTGGGCATGGCCGGAGAACTCGGGAAGGGGCATTACGAAGCAGAGTGTCCACGGACAACCGGCAGAGTCCAGGAACCAGGGCTGACCCTCCGCCTCAGTGCGGCCCTCCACAAACATGTTCGGCTCAGAACAGTGCTGTGAAAACCCCACTGCACCCTGAGGTCTTGAGCTGAGGGCTGGAAATTCGGCCAGCAACTGAGTCAGGAGGCCCTGGGAGCTCCAGGCCTCAGTTTCCCTCTCTGCACAGTGGAAGGAGGAGAGTGGAGAACATACAGGAAGCCGTTTATGGGGGCCGGGGGTGCTTACCTTACTGCAGCCGGGAGGAGGGGGTCCCTCCACCGGCACCTGGACGCTCCTTCTCCTGCAGACTAATGGGGGGCGTGCCCCCTGGGCCCCTCCCATTTTGAAGCCCCAGGAATTCGGCTATGGGGAGTGACAATAGAAAAATGGGGGTTGGGGGGCCTCTTCATTATCTAATAGACTCCCCCGAAAGGGAAACTGAGTCTGGGTTAGGGAAGGGGATACACTGCAGCCCGGAAACGAGGAAGGGGGCAGAAACAAGGAAGGGGGCAAGGCGGAAAGGAGAGAGGGCGGGGCTTAGAATAAGGGGTGGGGCATAGAGAAGAGGGCGTGGCGCGGAGGGGGCGGGGCGTAGAAGAGGAGGCGGGGCGTGGGGATGGGGCGGGGCGTATAGATGAAGGGGCGGGGCGGATCCAGGCCTGGTCCGAGGAGTCGGCTGGGCCCCCTCGCCTAGTACACCTGGAAGTGCGCAGATGTGGCTCCGTCCTTCCAGCAGCGCAGCGTGTCCACGGCCACCGAGCGGCACAGCGGGCAGGTGCGCTCCCGGTCCAGCCACAGACACAGGCACTCCTCGCAGAACACGTGCTGCAACGGGAGACAGCAACGGGGCCCGCCTGACCCTGCCGCCTTCCCACCCCGGGCCCCCGCCCGCGCCTGGGAGAGACCCTTCATGACCGGCTGGACTGATGAGGCCCGGCCTGGGGGCGCCAGAATCCCATCCCCCCCGCCCCCGTGCCTGACCGCATTGCACCAGCCTGGGCATTGGACAAGCCCCCAGGCTCCTGCACTTTCCAGACCCATGCTTCTGAGAGTGTGGGGGTGGGGGGTGGGGTGGAGGACAGCTGGCCAAATGAGGTCACACGAGGTGGCCTGCAGAGCTGGATAAAACTTGGCAGAGGGGGAAGAGGCCCTGAGCGCCGGTGACAGAGGGACGCATCCTTGGCAACCCCAAGGGCGGAGGTGCCCTGGCACACGAGTGGCTGAGCGCTGAGCTGGGGGGATGGGATGTGGGCAGAAGGCACAGGCCCTCGGGAGGGTTCCCCTGCGTGTTCTTCAGCCTCACTCCAAGGTGCTGGGGTGGGGGCACTGAGACGCAACTCCTGCAGGCCTGCTCTCCCCAGGCTGCGCTCAGCGACTCTGGCGTTGCTCCAGAGATGAGGCAGAGCCAGGCAGGGCTGGGAGCAGAGGCGGGACCTGCACCTGGTTTGCTGGGTACCATGATGCCCTGGGGACTGGGGTGGCCACCAAGGTCTAGACCAGGTCCTGAGCAGGCCAGCACCAGTTCCGAGCTCTGGAACATCAGGCTGGTTCCAGGGATGGCCCCTGCCATGGGTGTGGCCCCCATCAAAAGAAGAAAAAGCCTGGAGGCAAGAACCATCAAGCACATGCTGGATGACTCAGGCAAGTGTCCATTGGCCTGGATGGGCCTCAGAAGACTCCCTGTGCCCCTCTCCTCTGCACGTTAGAGTGTCTGTGAGGAAGGAATCAGCAAAGGCTGGTAACAAAGCACCTGCTAAGGAAGCCAGAGACAAGATGAACAGGATCCACTGCACCCTTGCATCTTTCTTTCATTTATCATCAGCACTCAGACGTAATGAATGACCAAGAAACAGAGTGAGGTTTGGTTCCCACTCACTGGCTGCTGACTTCTCCTGGGCAAGCTGCCTTTCAGTCAGCCCAGTATGGGGACCTGTGTTCAGTCAGCCTTTCCTTGGTCATCTGCACTGCTGCAGGAGTGACACCAAGATCCCTTTTTTAGGGCAGGGGTCCTGGCATGCAGATCAGAGCAGAATCATGGACCCCGACTCAAGCTCTGCTTCCCAGGCCCTGAATCCATGCAGGGAATAGGAGCAGGTGTGAGTTGGATGGATACTGGGTATCAGGGATGGACAGATGGATACTGGATTCATGGATTGTGGATATCAAGGATGGATGGATGGGACTGGACGGATGGATGTTGGACAGGATGCATGGAGAGACAGATATTGGATGAATGCAGGATATCATGGATGGATAAATGGATACTGAGTGGATGAATGTTGGTACCATGAATGGATGGATATATCTATTCAAGGTAATGAGTATCAAGGATGGATAGATCTATATCTAAATGTAGAATATCATGGATGGATAGATGGCTACTGGATGGATGAATGTTGAGTATGATGAATGGATTGATGGATATCATATGGATGCAAGGTATTATGGATAGATGGATACTGGATGGATGAGTGCTGGGTATCGTGAATGGATACTGGGCAGATATATAATATCATAGATGGATAGATGGCTATTGGATGGATGATGTCAAATATGATGAATGGATTGATGGATATCATACAGATGCAAGGTATTATGGATGGATGATGGAGACTGGATGAATGCTGGGTATCATGAATGGATAGATATTGGACAGATACAGAATATCATGAACTGGGGCTGGAGTGATAGCACAGCAGGTAGGGTGTTTGCCTTGCACGTGGCCAATCCAAGTTCGATTCCCAGCATCCCATATAGTTCCCTAAGCACTGCCAGGAGTAATTCCTGTGCATCTCCAGGTGTGACCCAAAAGCAAAAAAAAAATCATGAATTGATATATGATATTGCTCTTGGATGGATGGATGTTGGATATAATGAAAGAATATTGTATGGATGCAGGATATCATGGATGGATGGATGGATGGGCGTTGGATGGAAAGGATGAATGTTGGGCCTCATGAATGGGTAGATGAATGTTGAGATTTACCCACCACGGGATATGCCCTTGGCTTCTGCATCTGAGATAACTGTGTCTTGTCCAACCCTTCCCAAGAACACTAACCCAAATCTGGGAAGACAGAGTGAAATGGGAAGAATGAGAGAGAAACAGACTAAGGCTTGGCAAGATTTCCGGAAAGGAAGAAGCAAGACTTTCACCTTGACATCATGTTCAAGTAAGCACTGCTCCTGAGAAGGAAATACAGATGGCTCCGAAGCATACGAAATGATGCTCAATTGCGCTCATAATTAGGAAAATGCAAATCAGGACTGTACTGAGAGCGCGTTTGTCACCTGTCAGATTAGCACGGCTCCAAAATGCCTCATCACACTGTTGGGGCGGGGAGGGGACAGGAGGTCCCTGGGCTCTGCCCTCCCTGGAGTGGATACACCCTTCAGGGAACCCAATCTAGCAATGCCTGCCAATGTACCCTCCAACCTAGTGACTCCGCCACGAGGACTCTGTCCCCTTAATAGTGCGCACGCGTGTGACAGCCAACAAGCCTGCTCCTTGCTGAACCCAAACAATGCTGAGCAGTCCCCAAGGCCTCGCCCGAATGAGCTCATTTCAGCCATGCACCCTGCCCAGGTAGGCACTGCCCAGGTGTCCGGCCTGCTCTCTGATGACAGCCATCCTCCTCTTTGCAGGAAGAGCTACTAAATGCCCAGGAGGCAGAGAAGAGTGAAGGGCTGGGGGCCTGCCCACGAAAGGGGGAGGCTTAGCAAATTAGGACAATGTCTTCAGACAGAATTTCAAAAAGGAAAGAGGCAAATGCATCTTGGGCTGGATATGTCTCAGCTTACGTGTTGTTGAAAACCATATGTCTGTTCCTATATATACACGCATACATCCACATATATGGATGTCTAATTTCTATAAGGCGTCTCTGGAAATGCATCGAGGAGGCTGGCAACAAGGGTTCCCTGTGAGGACAGTGGGAGCCGGGGGTGCTGAAGACAGGCGGGAGCCCCTTCACCACTTCCCTCTAGGATCGTAGGGGATTTGGGCCATACTGAGCAGCACTCAGGGCTACTACTTCCAGCTCTGTGCTCAGGGGTTACTCCTGGCAATGCTTGGGCGACCATGTGGTGGTGTGGATAGAATTGGGTCAGTTATGTGTGAGGATAAATGCCTAACCCTGCACTATCTCTCTGGTCCTAAAATCTTTTTTGTTTGTTTTTGGACCAAACCCAGCAGTACTAACCCCTGGCTGTGTTCAGGCATCACACCTGGCAGGACTTGGGGGACAATATGGGGTGCCGGGGCTCAAATCTGGGTCAGCTGCAGGCCAGGCAAGTGCCCTACCCACGGTACTATTACTCTGTCCCTGCAAAACCTTTTTAAGTAAATCTTTTATTCCCAAATAACATCAAGCTTATAAAAATGCGGGAAAGAGAGTGAAGAGTGCCTCCTCCTGCTAAATTTTCCCCCAAATCACCCTGAAATTTCCTCAGAAATTTTCCTGTCTTCTTCCCAAGTTCCCGATATCCAGAGTCTCCCACCTGACCCTCTCTTGGAAGGTATTCATGGGTCGCTGGTTTTCCCCCTGAAATGATCAGCTGGCATCACAGTGGCCATCTGTCAAACTAAGAGACTGAGGAATTCATCCATTCTGAGGAATTCAAAATCCAGATCTTGTGCGGATGGCCTCAAACGCATCTTCCTACCTGGGGTGACACCTTCTCTCATCCGGGGACCAGCCCTTGTCCCACACTGCCCTTACATGCTACAATTCATATAGTTTCCTTTTGGAGTTTTGGATCAGACAGTGACATTCTCCTTTTAAAAACAGACAAAGGGCAAGAGAGAGAGTACAGTGAGTAGGCATTTTCCTTGGTCCCTCGAACCCCTCCGGGCGAGATTCTTGGGCATAGAGCCAGGGATGAGCCTGGAGCACTGCTGGATGTAGCCCGAAAACTGAAAAGTGAAAAATAAATAAAACAGGAGGCCAGGGAGCTGAGTCTCTGGGCTGGAGCACAAACTTTGCATGTGGGAACCCTGGGTTCCTGTCCCAGCCCCCCAGGGTTCGCCAGGCACCTCCAAGGAAGACCCCCTCCCTAACAAAACAACAAACTAAAAATAAGTCTTGGGCTGGATAGCACTGCAGGGAACATGCTTGTACAGCTGACCGCAGTTAGAACCCCAGCTCATCTGAACCCCCACACACCGCCAGGAGTGATCCCTGAGCACCCCTGGGCGTCACCCCTAAACCAAACCAAAAACAAGAGCAAAATGAAACAACCCCCAGTCTCCTAAAATCCCCAAACAGCACAAACCAAAAGATCTGCAGGTACCCCCAAAGGACACCATCCCCCCCACCCCATCCTACACCCCCAGAAGGTGGAGGCGGGGATCCATAAGCCCTTCATTACTTCCAGTCTACAGGTTCTGCCTCCTTCTAAAAATCCTTCTAAACTGCATCTCTTTGCCCCCTCCCGGTCCCCCGGCCCCTGGGGACAGTGCAGGAATCTATCCCACGTGGCCCGCACCACGGCCCGCCTTGTTTCATCGACATTTATGGGCGTGGAGAGAGCACAGGCTCGAGAGGAGGGCATGAGGTCTGTGTGCCCTGGGCCTTCCTGCTGTCCCGCTGTGTGTGAGGGGACCCTGGGCTTCAGACTCAGTGCTGAACTGACGTCTCAGCCCCCCGGGTCAGGGCAAGAGAGAGCAGGAGGAGGAGGGACACACCGAGGGCCTGAGACGCACCCACCAGTCCTGTGTGCTACGGGCTGGTGATGCCAACTGTGGATAAAAAACCGAAGGTGACGGACGAGGCTGCTGCTGACAGACGCCAACTGTTAGGGGGAGTGAGGCGAGCGGAGAGCTCCCAGGAAACAGCAGAGAAACTCATGATTGGGATTATTCTGGGTTCTGTACACCCGGTGGTGCTCAGGGCTTACTCCAGGTTCTGCACTCGGGGGTCACTCCTGGTAGGGCTTGGGGGACCACATGGGATACAGGGGATTGAACCGGTTGGCCGTGTGCAAGGCAAGCACCCTCCCTGCTGTACTCTTGCTCCGGCCCATGCTCAGGGCTCCACAGCAGTGCTCAGGAGTCAAGGCACTGCTCCCAGCAGTACTGCGTGGGTCTGGTGCTTTGGTGCTGCTCAGGTCTGGCAGTGCTTTCTTTCTATTTTATTTTTTATTTAATTTTTTTGGGGGGGCACACCTGGCTATACTCGGGGCTTATTGCTAGTTCTGTGCCCAGGGGATCACTTCTGATGGGGCTCAGGAGACCATTGGTGAGGGCTGGACTCGAACCTGGGTTCAGTGTACCAGACCAGCACCTCAGTCCTCATTTGTCGTTCTATCACTCTGACCCCAGCAGTGCTATTTTGGGGGTGGGGACCAAGTAATAGGGTCCTGGGGATCAAACTGGGGGCCTTGCACCTGTAAGGCCTGTGCTCAGCCCTTAGAATTCTTCCCAGCCCAATGATGCCCACTTTATAGTGAGAAAAAAAAAGAGAGGGCTGGGGGGATAGTACAGTGGGGAAGGCATTTGCTTTGCATGTGGCCAACCTGGGTTCGACCCCCAGTATCTCATATGGTCCCCCAAGCACCACCTGGCTCCTGAGTGCAGAGCCAGGAGTAATCCCTGAGCATCACTGGGTGTGACCCAGAAAGCAAAAGCCAAAAAAAAAAAAAAAAAGACTCTGAGAGATGTCGTGGCCCACCCAGGGTCCAGAGTGCAGCTGAGACTTGTCCTGGCGGTATCCTGGCACTGAACCCCACTGAATCCTTCATTTTCTCCTTTAACCAACAGCACCATTAGAATGGTGGGGTCACTTGCTGGAGGCCACCCGCAGCCGAGCTTCGACGCGGCTAACTCCAGCCAAACTGCTCCAAAGCACATCTCGGAGCCCCGGGTCCGGTCCTGGGACAGTCCCACAACCTGGGCTCAGGGTCTCACCCTGCAGTACCCCCAGATTCAAGCTCCCTAGGTCTGCCTTGCCCTGCTCACCTGGCACATCAGGATCAGAGGGTCCCTGAACTCCGCCTGGCAGATGGCACAGATGTCGCCGGCTTCTGTGCACTGCTGCCCGGTGGCTCGCACTCCGTAGTTCTGTTTTAGGGCGGGAAGACAGACATGCAGAGCTGGGGTTGGTGGGGACCATGCGGGGGCTGATGGCTCAGGGGAAAGCACCTGTCTGGTGAGCATGAGGTCCTAAGTCTGAGCGCGGTGCCAGTATGGTTGCTCCTGCCCCATCACCCCTCTGTGCCTGGCAGCTCTGAGATTCCCAGCATCACCCCGGTTTTCAGCTGTACTACAGCCCGGGGGGAGCAGGTGCCACTACGAAAGGGCATGACCCTGGCCAACACGACCAGCACTCTGAAGAGAGACTCAGAGAGCACCCTGGCAAGGCTGAAAGCCAGAGAAAGCAACAGCTGGCCTGCACCAGCACTCACTGTGTGGGCACCAGCCCAGAGTGTGTGCGTGTCTGGGACCCCAACTGAGGGAACAGAGGCGGGAAGTGTATCCATGGGCCCCCGCCGGGTGATGCCCTCGGGTTTGTGTCTGCTTCTGCTTCCTCTGACTTCACCGGTCAGGATCCTCGGAAGCTGACTCACCTGAGGGGTGCAGAGAAGTTTCAGGGCTTTCCTCACTCCGCCCACACGGCCGCATATGTCGAAGGACTAGAAGAAGAGGAGGGCGATGTGTGACAAGGATCCAAGGACTGTCCACCCCCAAACCGACTTCATTGGAACACTTTCATAGGATATTTTAAATTTCTCTTTCCCATGGGTTGTCTCTTGCTGCCTGGGATCATTAACTCCCTCTCCTGCCCCAGCTAGGACAGTCTGTATTCAGTATGCAGAGGGGGTATTCCCCCATTTCCCAGGCCAGGCCAGGCAACACCAATCAATCCCAGCACTCTTCCCCTTCTCACGCCAAGGTAGGCATTGCTAATGGATCCCAAGACTCTTCTTCTGAGCCCAGTCAGGGCTCAGGATCCAATGTGCACCCAGCACTCTGGACAGTCACTGCCAGCCCCAATCAGAAGCAAAGGCAAAGAGAGTTCAGAGAGCTGGACCCATGCCCTGCACACACAAGGCCCAAGTCCCATCCCGGGCACTATGGTCCCTCAAGCACTGCCAGGAGCAACTCTTGAACCCGGAGCTGGGAGTAGCCTCAGTGAACCACCCAGATGTGGGAGAGAAGGAGGAGGAGGAGGAGGAGGAGGAAAAGGAGGAGGGTGGGGAGAGGCACGGCATGGTTGCTAGGCTAGACCTGCTGAGTGTGAGAATGGAAGAGAAGACACACGTGTTCCCCTTGGACTCTCGAAAGCCAGAAACAGAGACGCAAACAGGGAAGTGGGGGTTTGGAGAGACAGCACAGCGGGCAGGGCACCTGCCTCACATGATCCCAATCCCCAGCCCCCCATGTGGACCCCAAGTCCTGCCAGGACTGATTCCTGAGTACAGAGCCAGGAGGAAGTCCTGACCTCTGCAAGGTGTGGCCCCAAAACAACAACAACAAAACAACAACAACAAAAGAATAAATAAGAAGAGGAAGCATTTTAATTTTTGGCTTCTTTGGGTCACATTCGATGATGCTCAGGGGTTACTCCTGGATCTGCACTCAGGAATTACTTTTGGCGCTGCTCAGAGGACCCTATGGGATGCCAGGGATCGAACCTGGGTCAGCCACATGCAAGGCAAACGCTCTCTCCACTGTGCTATCTATCGCTCTGGCCTCAAGAGAAAGCATTTATTTTTGTTAGGGGATAGGCAGGTGTGTATCAACATTCCAGAGAGGCTCTGGGCACTGCCGTGTGGTCAAGGAGGAGCATTTCCAGGTGTCCAGGGGCTAGAATGTAAATTCAGAGGCAGCAGCTGAGGGCTGTGGTCACCAGAGGCGGCATGCATTGTTATCTACCCGAGCGGTGGTGGGGAAGTTTCTTCCCTGGCGCTGCCCTCCTTGTCCAGGCCCGAGATGGGGGCCTGGTGGAGGACTGTGGGAAGGCAGCGAAGGAGGGGCCCTGACAGGGAAGGGGTGAAGGCCGCGGAAACTCGGGAGCGTGATGCTCAGGTCTCGGAAAGAGACAGAAACACTTGAGGCCACAGGAGCTCAAAGACCCCTGGCAGTGGTGGGTGCTTATGTGGGTGTAGTAAGCTGAGGAGTGAGGGACCATCACGGACGGTCTCGCCAGATGGGGACCCGTACTCACTGAAGCAAAGGGACAGGTGGTCAGTCCCCAGCTCCCCCCCTGGACTCCGGGACTATACGCGGGGGGTGGGGGTGGGGTGGGGATCAGAGGGAAAGGGGGGTGGGAAGGAGGAACAGGGAGCGAGAATTGGGAGGGATGGGCAGCACTGGAACTTGGGGGTGGCATGGTGAGCCCGAGACACTGAGAGAGGTCTTTAGATGTACCCCTATCGTTCTACATGGTTCCAAACTAATGATGAATTCATTTTCCTCAAAGGGCAGAAAATAATTTGGAAAACAAAAAAAAGACTAGTGTCTCTGCTGGGAACGAAGTTTGGGGTTTGCTCTCCAGCACAAAAGGCAGAAAAAAAAAGGAGGAAAAAAGGAGACCCAGGCTCGATCCCTGGCACCACACAGGGTCCCCCGAGCACTCGGTGGATGTGAAACATCCCCCTTAAAAAAAAGGGACAAGGAGAGGGTGGAGGAATGAGGAGTGACTGCTTAGGGGGTACAGGGCTTCTCTGTGGGGGTGATGAAAGGCCCTGGAGCCAGACAGGGCTGGGAGCCACTCATTCCTGAGGAATCACACACCTGGAAACCAACCAGCTGTGGCTCACCAGATGGGAAGAGGAAGAGGAAGAGGAAGAGGCCAAGACCTGCCCACCCGCCCAACCCCCAGGCCCTGCTGGAGCCCCGTCCTGCTCAGGCGGGTGCACCCAGGGCCCCCAGGTCACCCCACCTTGCAGAGGCTGTACAGCACAATCAGCACCCCGCCCAGGAAGTAGCTGTTGGCTGACTCGTCGCCCATGATGTATTTGTACCACAGCTGGATGGGGACCAGCGAACGGGACAGCTGGCTCAGCTCCTCGATGACCAGGTAGAACTTGCCCTGCAACCACACAGAAACATCAATTATTGTTGGCAGGAAAGACCCTCAGGGCCGAGCCCACAGGGCCACCCTCTCCCCACCCCGCTGAGCAGTAATGACGTTCCAGGCCAGGCCGGGCCATTCATCAGCCCAGGACAGTGCTCAGAGCCACTTCTAAGGGGCCTGTGGTGTGGCTGGGAGACACAGCCCCTGCCCGCAGCCCTCCTGCCCACTGGCCCAGGACACAGAGTGCCCCCCCCCCCGCCCAAAGAAACTCGATGCGGGTGGGGGTGGGGGGCACTCCCGGGGTCTGCGGTGGTTTTGAGGGCTCCGTGTCAACTGTGGGGGCAGAGAACCCCAGCAGCATGGTCCCCCCTCCTCCCCGAAGGGCTGACCCCGCCATGGGGCGACCACCTCCAGGGGCAGGGCGGCAGGTCAGGCCAGGCTGAGCAGTGGGGATCGGGGGACATGCTCTTCCCGGCTCGACCCCACCCCTTGAATCCAAAGAGGCAGGTGACAGCTGTGAGAGAAAGGGCGGGGCCGGGGGGATGTCTGTCTCGCCGCTATGTGCCTCAGTGTCCTCATCTCTGGAACAGGACCTCCTCCGCGTGGCTGGAGGGTGACTGTGAAAACCACCTGATTGAGAGGGCAGGCAGGAGCAGTGCTCCCTGACCACTGGGACGCTACCCGGCAATGCTGGTGGAGGGCATGTGGTCCTGGGGGTCCAACTTGGGCCTCACGCGTGCAAGGTGTGCATTCCATCCCTTTGCCCTTTCCTCCAACTTCCTCTGTGACCCTCTGACCATTGCTCTAGGCCAAGCTTGCATTTCTTTTCCTTCCTTCCTTCCTTCCTTCCTTCCTTCCTTCCTTCCTTCCTTCCTTCCTTCTTTCCTTCCTTCCTTCCTTTTTTCGTCACACCTGGCAATGCACAGGGGTTACTCCTGGCTCTGCACTCAGGAATTACTCCTGGCAGTGCTCAGGGAACCCTATGGGATGCCGGGAATCGAACCCGGGTTGGCCATGAGCAAGGCAAACACCCTGCCCGCTGTACTATTGCTCCGGCCCCCACATTTCTTTTCTTCGGTGTTGTTTTGTGTTGGGTCACACCTGGTGGTGCTCGGGACATACTCCTGGCTCTGTGCTCAGGGACCACTCCTGGAGGGCTTGAGGGCCCATATATGGTGCCGGGAATTGGAGCTGGGTCAGCTGCTCGCTGACTTGCCAGTGCCCTCCAGCTGTGCGATGGCTCTGGCCCATGGACACGATGACCAGGTGCTGCTGCCTGCTGCCTCCCCTTTCAGGTGTGCGCCTCTCTGGGGCTCACACACTCAGCCGCAGGCCTCCTGGCTGCTCGCCACGGCTCCCACCGCCTGGCCACGGGCTCAAATGGCCTTCGGAGGTGCCCACTGGGTTCCACTCCTCCAGCTGCTGTGTCACAAGCAAGGCCGGCGGCAGTGAGGCCAGTGAACCCACAGTGGCAGGAGCCGCGAGGACAGGCTTGGAGCAACACTGCGGTCTGACTCCCAGCACGGGAGGTCTAACTCTCAGCACTGGGGGGTCTGACTCTTAGCACTGGGGGTCTGACTCTCGGTACTGGGGGTCTAATTCAGCACTGAGGGGTCTAACTATCAGCACTGGGGTCTCAATCTTCACCAGAGGCTTCCACGGCAGGTATTCTAAGCTGTTGAGCTTTTCCTCCGGGTCCATCTCACAGTAGTTTCAAAAATCAATTTAGTTTTCAACTTATGTTTAGGCATCATGATTATAAAGCAGTTAAGCTAGAGTTTCCAGCTTACAATGTTTCAAAACCACTAAAATGTTTCCTTCGTGGTGGTGGTGGGGGGTGTGGGGGCAGTGAGATGGTGCGGATTCTAGGGCACTTGCCTGGCATGCAGCTGACCCGAATTTCATCCTGGCACCCACATGATCCCCTGAACCCTGCCAGGAGCGAGTCCTGAATGCAGAGCCAGGAGTAAGCCCTAAGCATATCCAGGTGTGTCTCCTCCCTGCTCCTCCCCGCCCCCAACAACAACAACAACAAGTCACCCTGCCTCTTGCCTGGGAACCTTATTAAGCAGGAAGAGACCTTGGGCACGGGATATACCCCAGCGCCTGCCACAGGGTCACTGCACATCTGGCCACGGACTCCACGCTCATCGCCTCCGTCCCCTCCAGTGGTGGGTGAGCTGGTGGTGGAGCAGCGGAGCTGGGAGCCGGGAGAGCGATCTCCTCTCTCCACTCACACTGATGTCACCGAGAAGAAAGGAGAGGCAGCCTGAGAGTGGTGGCATCTTCGCTAAAGGTAGCAATTAGCTGTCGGGGGTGTAGGGGTGGGGGGACGGGTAGGGGGGACTCGGAGAAGGAAATAAAAACCACCACCGGGGAAAACTGGGCATGTCCCAGGGAAACCTTCGCTCTCTAATTAATCAGCTCCATAATGCCAGGTTGCCCGAGCATGTGCTTCGCTGACGACCCCCCAAATGGGAAGCTCGGGGTGTCAGAGAACAAGGAACGACGCGGCTCGGAGCCGCCGTCTGGCCTTCCTGCCGCAGGGAAGGGGTGACTTGGGCACGGAGAGTTCCCGATTTGGATTCTTGGAGGAGGGGGGCGAGGGGGGTGCCGGAGAGACAGAAGGGGCGGGTTCTATTCTGCCTTCCCCACTGCCTGGCTGGCAGGAGGATGGGCGAGAAAGAGAGTCGGGAAGAGGAGGAGGCAAGGGGAGCACAGTGGGAGCGAAGCAGAGCGGGGTGCTGAGACGCAGAAGGGCACGTGGGGAGGCCGCACCCCACCCCCACCCGGGAAAGAGGGAGCCGAGATCCTCGGGGGTGCGGGGGGGGGGAGGCAGCAACAGAAGTGCTAAGAGTTAGACCCCAGTGCTGAGAGTCAGACCTCAGTGCCGAGAGTTAGACCCCCCAGTGTTAAGAGTTAGACCCCCCAGTGCTGAGCATCAGACCCCCCAGTGCTGAGAGTCGAACCCCAGTTCTGAGAGTTAGACCCCTTTGTTGAGAGTCAGAGCCCGAGGCTGAGAGGCAGACCCCCTCCCCATTACTCTGTCCCTGCGGTTGGGGGTCTGGGTTCTCCGCGCGCGCCTGGCTGCGTGGCTCCACCTCCGCTCCCCTCGACCTGCACATCGGGCTGCGAGCTCGCTCACCTGGCCCCCACGCACACCCAGGGCTGCGCTGCCTCCATCTCGCTGTTTGTCCTCACTCACGGGGGGTGGCACCGTTCAGGCATTGGGCTCACGCACAGCACAGTGTGGCCACCGGGAAGCTGTGCAGCAAGCCCATGCAGCTCTGGGAGCAAGGGGTGGGGGAATGCTCAGGGCAGCGGGGACGACGGGCTGGTCCTTAGGCACGTGGGCGGCACCAGAAATCGAACTTGCAGACTTATACTTGCAAGGCTGAGTGTGATTCCAGCCCCGGACACACGAATACTTAGACCAGCCTCACCTGCTTCCAAGCCTCTGTCATGCTCACCGGCTCAGCACCCACAAGGTCGCACCTGCCACCTGCTAAGCGTCAACTTTGCACAAGAATCTGCACTGGGGCTGGAGCAATACTACAGAGGGGAGGGCATCTGCCTTGCATGCGGCCAACCCAGGTTCAATCCCCAGCATCCCATAGGGTCCCCCAGCACCGCAGGGGTAATTCCTGAGCGCAGAGCCAGGAGTAAACCCCCCCCCCCCCCCAACAACAACAACCAAAAGAAGAATCTACACAAGATCTCGGTGCCTCTGTTTCCTCGCCTGTAAACGAGGAATCCCTCTGTGGAAGCGCTAAGTCCCAGCATGGTAGTATTCAAAGAGAGATAACGATGTTCTAAGAAGAGGCAAGAGTAAATTCCTTCCCCCCTACCCCTGGGTCTTGGCACAGATGGTGCCTTTTCTGGAGGGACAGCCGGACAAGGACCCCGAGTAGCATCCACAGTGCCCCCTTTGCCCTGACACTCCCACCGGCATCCTGTCCCGCTCTCATTGCTACCTTTCTCCTCACCTCCCTCCCTCCCCCGCCCCACCACCCAGTCTGGATGCCTTCACAGCTCCTAAAATGAGGGACTGTGAGTTTGGGGCGCTGCCGTCTCTGAGACAGAGCCGGAGTGGGGCTTGGCCCTGCACGGAGCTCACATTCACGTGCTGAGGGAAACAGCATGCCTCTGGGTCCTTAGAGTTTGGGGGGTGGACACAGCCCTCGAGGGCTTGACACCTGCCAGGCGCTGTTCTAAGCACTGTGGATGAATCCACTCAGCCCTCAGCCCTGGAGACAGGCACCCTCGGCTGCCACCGAGGCACGGACAGGTCCAGTCACTGCAAAGCGTCCGCAGCCAGGAGGCAGCAGAGACAGACTTCGAACCCGGGCAGGCTGAGCGCCAGAAGTCACTTGGCAAATTCACTCTAGACTGTCAAGTAACAACTGGGAGATGTTTAATAGCTTCCCGTTGTAGGCCCGAGTGGTTGCTATGGAGATAGGGCAAATTCAGGAACCCCAGGAAGGTGGTGCTGCTCCAGGATGGACACTACTCCCCACGCAAACTGGTCATCACAAAGTACATTGATGATGCCACCTCAGACATCCTAGTGCCTGGAATTGACTATCCCTGCAGAGTGACAGCCGCCATGGGCAAGAAGGAAATTGCCGGGGCTGGAGAGACAGCACAGCGGGTAGGGCGTGTGCCTTGCACACGGCTGACCCGGGTTCGATTCCCAGCATCCCGTATGGTCCCCTGAGCCAGGAGTAACTCCTGAGTGCAGAGCCAGGAGTAACCTCTGTGCATCGCCAGGTGTGACCCAAAAAGGAAAAAAAAAAGAAGAAAATTGCCAAAAGGTCCTTTTTGGGTCACACCCGGCGATACACAGGGGTTCCTCCTGGCTGTGCACTCAGGAATTACTCCTGGCAGTGCTTGGGAGACTATACGGGATGTTGGGATTCGAACCCGGGTCAGCCGCGTGTAAGGCAAATGCCCTACCCGTTATGCTATCGCTCCAGCCTCAAGGTCAAGTCTTTAGTGAGTTTAGAACTATATTCACCTCACACCCGCAAGGCACTCCATGAGCATCCCTTGAACAAATTATCCTCAACAAGGATGAGTGCAGAGATATCCTTGGACACAAGACCTGGTGAAAGGCAAAGGTCAAGTTCGCCGAGAGCACAAGACGGGCGAGAACAAATGGTTCTTCCAGAAGCTGTGGTTTTACATCTGTTCTGTTTCAATAAAAAAAAAAAAATCAATTTTTAGATTTTTTTTTTTGGCTTTTTTGGTGGGTCACACCCGTCGATGCTCAGGGGTTACTCCTGACTCTGCACTCAGGAATTACTGGTGCTCAGGAGGCCATGTGGGATGCTGGGGATCGAACACGGATCAGCCACATGCGAGGCAAACACCCTCCTCTCTGTACTATGGCTCCAACCCCACGAATCAAGATATTTTTTTTTTAAGAAGCAGCAGCTTAACATGAGGCATACTATCTCTGCCATAATATTAAACATTCGCTGCTGAGACAATTACTCACGGCGGGCTCAAGGAAACTCTTTTTGAAGTGAGGGACCAAAGCCAGCCTGACTCCCCTGGGTGCTGACTGTTCCACGGGCCAAGTCTCCCGGGAGGGGCTGCTATGTAGACGGCTCCAGTGATGTTTGTCAGAATCCTTTCTCTTCTCTTGGCTTCTCTCTGTGTTGTTGGCATGACCGGGAGGCACGATGGCTCCGGCATGTGTCCTCACCAGGGATCTCACTCGTGGCCACAGAGCTCACTAGGCTCACACCCTTTAGTGTGGTGGTGCTGGCACGTGCCTGGCTTTGGCAGAGCTGCCAGGTTGATGCTGGGTGTATGTGGTGGCACCAGGGATTGAACTCACAACCTCACACGTACACAAGTCAGGCACTTTCGTGGCTGAGCTATCTCCTGGTCCAGGGCCAGAACTTTCTAAGACTGCTTGGTGGATGTCCACTCCCCGGAAACCAGCTACACGTCATGAGGAAGCGATAACTGAGCCTCCTTCCAGAATGTTCTTTCTGGAGACTACACTTAATTATTGCTGGCTCCTGTTTATAAAACCTCCATGGGGGCTGGAGCAATAGCACAGCAGGTAGGGCGTTTGCCTTGCAGGCGGCTGACCCGGGTTTGATTTCCAGCATCCCATATGGTCCCCTGAGCACCGCCAGGAATAATTCCTGAGTTCAGAGCCAGGAGTGACCCAAAAAGCAAAAACAAACAAACGAAAAACCAAAAAACTTCCATGTCTGGGGCAGGAGCAACAGTACAATGAGTAGGGCATTTGCCTTGCACGCAGCCGACACGGGTTGGATCCTCACCATCCCATAGGGTCCCCCGAGCACTGCCGGGAGTAATTCCTGAGTGCAGAGTCAGGAAGAACCCCTGAGCATCGTGGGTATGACTCAAAAAGCCAAAAACAAGAAACAAATAAAACCCCACCCCGCCAAGAAAACCAAACCTCCACGGCTGCCAACTGTCCTCAAGTCAAAGCAAAACTGCTCACCAAATGCTCTGGACCGGTCCTGTACACACCCGTAGGCTTCCTCCTATCCCCATCACCTCCATCGGGAAGCTGGTGTTTCTCTTCCTCATCTCCCCTGCCCTTCCTCCACTGGGCTGCTCTGAGAGGCAGGGGGACTTGCCACCTGGATAGTGCCCACTGCGTAGGGTTACTGAGTGACCTCACCTTAGCCCTTGTCACAGTGTGCTCAGTAAACTGGGAACCCGGAGTGCCCTTTTGGGCCGTTTGTAAACTCAAAGCTAGTTTCATACACTGGGGTGTGGCTCAGGGCTAGAGCACCTGCAGGCGTGAGGCTACAGGTTCGCGATCTCCAACCTCGCCCCTCCCTGCCAAAGGGGCTCTCAGGCAACTGCCGGACCACCCATGAGGAACCCCAGTGTGTGACCAAGCAAGTGCATGACCATCGTGGCTGCATGGGACTCCCCCCACACCCCCACCCCCGACATGGAGACAAGACACAATAGGGAGGCAAGGGGAGGCGGAAACATGATCTTCCCGAGGGTGGGATGGTGAAGGGGGTGTCAAGAGATGCGGATCCCTAGTGAGAGAGAAACAGCCGGGCTGTGGCCCTCTGCCCAGGGAGTCACTCCTACTGTGACCGTGGACGAGCACCAAGAACCGACTGCGGACAGAGGTGAGAGCCGTCCCCGGACTGGCAGATCGCGTGTACGTATGTTCTACCTGAAGCGAGCGCAATGTAGGTCAGCTGTACTTCAGCGACAAACAAAACACATTTCCATAGTAACTGAGATCTGTACCGCCAAACAAGAGCGTGTGGAGTTTTTCCAAGGCTACGCGACAGGGGATTTGCAGCAGACACGAGAGGGCAGGCACCTTCTTTCTATTGAGCGGAGATGAAAGCCATCCTTGATGATGTTTTCAAGTGCCCCTCGCCTCAGTTATTTAGAAAATCACAGTTGTGTCTCGTTAAAAGGTCCTTTATGTAAGTAAAGGTAAGGGAGACGGTAAGTTCTCTTCCTCCTCCTCAGTGGGTAAGGCCCTTGGCACGCCTGCGGCTGACCTGGGGGTGGTCCCTGGCACCCGATGTGGTCCTCAGAGCCCTGCCAGTCATAAACTCTGAGCACCACCAGGTGTGGCCCCCAAACAAAACAAAACGTCAGTTTTGTCACCCTCTCTGGTGGATCCTTGTCTTAAATGAGTAAGTGCTGCAAAAAGTTCTCATTCTCTCTTGTTCTCGTTCCCATGATTGGGAAGGTGGCTAGTGATAGCCCACGTGCGGAATAGAATCTCTTCGGCACAGTGCTCAGTGCGGGAGTGGGGGGGCCCTCCTGGAGAGTCTCAGCCAGCTGGGCAGCAGTTCGACCCAGCTGGGGATTGGGGTGCTGCTCGGGCTTGCTGTGGGGGGGGATCCCCACAGCAAGGGATTCAGCACATCCCCAAGGTGCTTGGGGGCCTCTACCACTGCACCTGGCTATGCCCAGGAGACCATGTGGTACCGGGCATCAAATTGGGGTCAGCTGTCTGTGAGGAAAGCTCCCTCCTGTTTCCTCTCTAAGACTTCTTCACACATTAAAAGATAGTCTTAAGTCTAAATGTAATGTGTGGGAACTCCTGGAAATCCTCGGGCGTAGAGTAAGTGCTCAATAAATTGGACCATGATTCTTACCTGGTCCTCTGATGGACTATGAACTGCAAGAGGACCATAAGCCACATCTCGTCCAGTCTTTCCTCTAAGCTTGGCCAAGGCGTTTCCCCCTTCCTCCGAAGCACTAGAGTCTTCCACTTTCATCTGGATGCACAGGCATCTTGAATAAGTGGCTCCATCTCCCAGCTTTCCTTGCACCAGGTGCCTACCTGATAGATGATGATTTCAGAGGCTCTTTCGCCTTATTCTCCTCACCATGCCCCTTCCATGCTGCTGCCTGGAATTTGGATGTGACATCTGGTGCTCAAGCATCCATCTTGGACCATGAGGAAGAGCACCCCTCCCCACCCCCGTACCTTTCCACTCCAGGATTAGTTCAGAGCGAACCAGAAGGTGCCAAGAGGAACAGGCTTGGGCTGCTTGACTTTGGACTTGACAAGGAAAGAAATAAGCTCTTCTAATCAAAGTCACGACTACTTAGGGCTCTTGGCAGGATTCATTTATTCCATTCTAACCAATACCAGTAGACAGTCAAGTTTGTTGCATGAATGAATGAGTGAGTGACCTAATATCTTTGTGGTTCAACAGCCAGGATTTTCACAGGTGTGACTTACAGAGAAGTCTGATGTCAAAGGAGTTAAGAACTAAGAACCATGGGTTCAGTTTATATAAGGAAGAGGCTAGGAAAAAGGAAAAGGCAGGGAGTGAGGGGCTGTCCAGTCATTGCTGTTGAGCATGTGAGGAAGACAAAAGCGGAGAAGGAAGGGAGGGAGGGAGTTGGAAAGGAGAGAGGGAGGAGGGATGAAAGGAAGGAGGCAAGGAGAGTGGGGGGAAGGAAAGAAGGAAGAATGGAAAGTAGGAAGGAAGGTAAGAAGGAAGGAAGGTACGAGAGAAGGAAGGAAGGTTGGGAGGAAGGTAGGAAGGTAGGAAGAAAGGAAGGAAGATAGGAAGGAGGGTAGGAAGGAAGAAAGGAGGGTAGGAAGGTAGGAAGAAAAAAAGGGAAGGAAGGAAGGAAGGAAGGAAGGAAGGAAGGAAGGAAGGAAGGAAGGAAGGATACTGACCCTGGATTTAAGACCCGGTCCTCCCTCTTGCAGGCTGTTAAGGTCCTGGATTCTGACCAAGTACAGTGGTAAAGCACATGGACTTTGGAGTCAAAATGACGAAGGTTTGAATTCTGTCTCCTGCTAAGTAAGTAACCAGGAGCGGATTACCTCATCTCTCCATGCCTCTGTTTCCTCCTTGGTAATCTGGGGCTAAGGATAACCCCAACCTTCTGAGGGTGTCGGGAGGAGACATGAGCTAATGCATGCAAAGCACTGAGTTCAGTGCCTGCCACATGGTAAGTACTCAGTAAGTGTGAGCTGTAGCCTCTGCTAGCAATCTGGCAAGTACAAAATATCTTTCAGACGCAATGAATTAAGCCTGGTTAAACAGGATGGCAGTGGACCAGGAAGGCAGCATGGAGCTGATTTTGTATGTAGATATTTAGAATGTAAAACTGTGTTAAAAAGAGTCGAGTTTGAAGTGCGAGAGCTAGGTGTGCCCCCATCCTGGCTGTGTGCTCCTGAGAAAGTTGCTCTCCCTCTCTGGATCTCAGCATTCTCTTCTGGGTGATGGGCTATGACTCCTTGCTCTGGCCTCCCGGGTGTCTAAGCTCTGTTTGGGAATTATTGTACAAGACTCAACTGCAGAGTGTCTTCCAGGTTGTAGGTGACAGGAAGTGCACTTGAAGTAGGTCACCCGAAGGAGATGTAGCTGGTCACCAAGCTGGGGAGGCGGGGGCGCCCCTGGGCTCAGGAAGAGCTGGATCCAGTAGCTCAGACAGTGTAAGTGAAGGTCTGTCTGTATTTCCAAAGTTCTGTTTTTCTGTCTCTCCTCTTCCTTGCCAGGAGCAGTGATGAGGATGAGGATGAGGATGAGGAGGACTATGAGGACCACAACACCGACTTAACTCTTATCTAGGCCAGGTACCACTATAAGGGTGACCCCTTTGAGGTCAGTGCTATCAACATCTCCATTTTACGGATGAGGAAACCGAGGCACAGAGAGGTGAGGGGGCCTGTCTGTCCCAGGCAGCAAAGCTAGAAAGCACTGGGTCCAGCAGCACCTGAATGTGCAGGGACCTGAATTCGGGAAGCTCCCCTAAAGATGGGGAAACAGAAGCAGACACCTCCAGGGACCTGGGGGGGTCCCTTTGGAAGCGCGGACTCCTCGGCCTCGCGGGTGGTTTGTCCTTATTTGCTTTGCTTGCCCTGGACTGTTAGTGCCCCGTTGCCCCAGGCGACTGGTCCACACACTTCCTGCTCCGATGGGGGAGGGCCCGGCAGGTGCAAGGGGCTGGAAAGGACACACCTGGCTTTCCTGGGTTGCTGGGCGGGTCTGTGAGGGGCCCAGACTGCACAGAGGGGGTGGGTGGGTGGGGACCTCCAGGTGACAGGCCCTGCAGAACACAACAGCTGCAACACTGACCTGGGGGGGGGGGTGGCGGCCCCGTGTCCACCTTCTCCATCACTGGGCACTGGGGATAGAATAGAAGGCCACCAGCGAGGAACACGAGGCGAGGAGGAGACACGGGCGAGAAAAAGGAACACGGGCAGGAGGGAGAAGAGAAACAGCCACGTGAAGTCCTGATCGAAGGGGCACGGGGCGCCGAGAACAGACGCAGCCTGGGCGGGGAGATGAAGATGAGCGTCCAGGTCACCTGTTCCCCCTAGGACCCCCGGGGTGCTGGTGGTGGAGGCGGGGAGGGAATCTGAAAGGCCCAAATTTCGTTCCTACTGGTTCTGTCTGGATCTGGGGATAGGTACTTTACATCGGGGACGCATCCATATGCACAGAGACGGAGACGCATCGCGCTTGTTTACTTTATAATTAGAGCTCTTTTACTGCATGCAAATGATACAATATCACCAAAAAAACAGAGAGAGAGAGAGAGAGAGAGAGAGAAGAAAAGAAACGAGCCGAGCGAGCTCATTCCAGGACGCTGGAAACCCGCGGCGGGGCCGGGCGGGGCGGGGCCTGGGGCCGGCGGCCGCGCGTTGCCTGGCAACGGGCGCTGCGGGGTGACGTCACCGGCCGGCCGCGGCCATCGCCCCCTCCCGCGGCGGGGCGGGGCGGGCCTCCTCCTCCTCCTCCTCCTCCGCGTCCTCCTCCTGCTCCTCCTCCTCCTCCCGCGGGCCCCGATGAGATCACCGCGGCGGGCGGCCGGCTGTCCCCGCGGCTCGGCGAGCGCCGGCATCTCATGATCTCATGGCCCCGCGGGACGGCGCCTGCCGATGAGGTCACAGCCCCGCGCCCGGCCCCGGCCCGCGCGCGCCCCCGCCGCCGCTCCCGGCACCCCCCCCCGCCGCGCGCGCCCCCGACAGCCCCGCCGCGCGCTCCCGACGCTCCCCGCGCGTCCCCGACGCTCCCCGCGCGTCCCCGACGCTCCCGGGCCGCGGGGCCGCGCGCGCGGTCGCCGGTGGCGTGTGGCCCCGCGGTCCGGCCGCCTCGGGGCTCAGATCCCGAGGCTCCAGGCCACCCGCCCCGCGGGGACGTCGCCCAGGCGAGAAGGGGGTCTCGGCCCCGCCTCCAGACGAGGGGACCGAGGCCCGGCGGAGCGAGGGGCAGCGGGGAGCGAGGGTCCCTCCGAGCAGAGCCTGGGTCCCCGCGCCCGTCCGCTCCGAGGAGGGTCAGCGGCGACCGGCCACCCTCGTTGGGTGCCCAGCGGGGCTGGAGGACACTTTCCATTCCCCAGTCCTTCCCACGATGGACTGGTTCGCAGATACGAACAGCACGCTCGCCTGGCATCCATCCTCGGCATCCCCTGGAGCACTGAGTGCGGGGCCGCGAGGAGCTCCCGAGCACTAGCCCCTGTGGTTTGAAAAGAGGCGCTGGGGGCCAGGGGACAGTTACCCCGTGAGCTACACACGCACTCCGGATGCATTCCCAGCACGTGCAGCGCCCCGGGCACCGCCCCAGCGTGGCACTGCAGGCCCCCAGCAGCAGCCCTGCGCGCTCAAACTCTTGCACTGACCTCGCCTGGTGGGCAGAGAATCTCGGGTGGGGCCCCCGGCCTCCGGAGCACTGCTGGGGAGGTTCCCTCTCCCGTGGGGCGCTCAGGGAGGTGATGAGCCCGGCTGCCTGGTGGAGATCTGCTTCCCCAGCCCAGTGGGTGGTGTGTATTCTGCCACACCACCTGCCTCCAGAGGACAAAGCCTTGCAGACGACAATGGACAATGGGCCGGCCCTCCCGTCCCCCTCCCGCAGTCACTGGGGCCCCTCGCTCGGGCACCAAGCAAAGCGGGGTGCTCGGCAACCACCCATGTTGCGAGTGGCAAGTCTGCCATCACTCACGGCTCACTAGCACAGCTCCAGGGACACGGCCGGGAGATGACATTTGCTGGGGCGGTGCAGAGACAGACACGGAATCAGGGCCCAGTCACCAAGGGCAAAGCTGGGGTCGGGAGTTGGCTTCCCGCTTCGCTGCAAGGCGGAATTGATTCCCCGTGTTTCAGTTCATGGATCATTCCTGGGGTCCTCACAGTTGCCTGTGGGGGTGAGGCCCCAGATTGTCTCCCCAGCACCACAAGAAGCGAAACAACCCAAAGCAACTGCTGCCACAGAAAAAAAAACTTCCCACTTCCATAAAGGAATCCTCTGGGAATTCTGTTTGGTGCTCCTTATGTTTGGAGCAATGGGAAAGTTTAGGTTTAATGATGACCCTCCCTCCCCCAATACAGGGCCCTTGTCCGTTTTATCCAATACACTGTTCCCCCTTGATGCAGTGGATGTTCGATAAATATTTGATACTCAGTAAATATTTGGGCCAGGGCTGGCTTGTACTGAGATGCAAACCAAGGGGGGTGTGTGTGTGTGTGCACGCGCACACACGCGTGTGTATTAAGATTGGACTCTCTCCCTACCTTGGAGAAGTTCAAGACTCCTGGTACATGGGGGCAGGGCTGATAGTACAGCGGGGAGGGCGTTTGCCTCGTACGCAACCAACCTGGGTTCGATCCCTGGCATCCCATATGGTCCCCCAAGCACCATCAGGAGTGATTCCTGAGCACAGAGCCAGGAGTGACAACTGAGCATTGCTGGGTGTGGCCCAAAAACTGAAAAATAAAAGATGATTCTTGGTACATGTTCTTTACTCCCGACCAAATTCCTCTCTGACCAAATTCCATTCTGACTTTGCTACGGGGCTGACAGACCTACTGCAATGCACACAGCAGTGTCCTAGTGCGTATCTGAGAGGGCACGCCACGAGGACCGGGTAGTGTCTATTCTGCCACACCACCTGCCTCCAGAGAAGGACACAGGAGTGGATGGCAAAAGAGCCCACATGCTTCAGCCTGCTGCCTTTTTTTTCCTTTTCCTCCTTTTTGGGGCACACCCAGCGATGCTCAGAGGTTACTCCTGGTTCTGCACTCAGGAATTACTCCTGAGCCTGCTGCCTCTCAATAAGCAGCTTGGCGTGGAAGGGACCAAAACAATTGGACATAGAAGAAGCAGGGAAAGGGAGAGGGGAGCCTTCATGAACACAGGGGTCCGGAGGAACACAGCTGGAACCAGGCAATGCACCAAGTTGCTAAGGCATGAACTCCTCCTGCTTCTTTAGGGTGTGAGGATTTGCTTTCATGTCTCTCTTTTACCTGATACGAGTTAAAAGGTAAAAGGTAAAGGCCCTCCCGTTGATCGTCGATTTGCTCGAGCGGGCCCAGTAACGTCTCCATTGGAGACTTTGTTGTTACTGTGTCTGGCATATCGAATACTCTCGGTAGCTTGCCGGGCTCTCCGAGAGGGGCGGAGGAATCGAACTCGGGTCGGCCATGTTGGCCGCTTGTAAGGCGAACGCCCTACCCGCTGTGCTATCGCTCCATACGAGTTATTTTTAAAAAAAGACGCCACAAGCAGAGACTTGGCTTTGCCCTCATTTAAATCGACTCTAACTCTTCCACGAGGTAGGAGATGCACATGGCTAGCGGCAAGGCACAAATCTGTCTCCCCGCCATTTGTAGATGAGAGAATAGGAAAAGCGTTTCCCTTCTCCCAAAACCGCAGAGCCGAGACCACGTGGCCCAGGTGGGCTGTGCGTCTCGGCTTGTCCCATCTCCTGGGCTGCTTTCTTTTGCCCCCCACTTTCTGACAAGCTGTGCTCCCAGATTCTCCGGTTGCGGGCCCAGTTCAGTTGGAGGCCAGTGGGCAGGCCCAGAGCTGACAGTGCTCTCTGGGGCAGGAGTCCCAGGGGCCGCTGCGCCTGGCCTGGGCCGAGGCCCCACGAGGCACGACCTGCCCTGCCAGCAGCAGCCGGCGCCCGAGTTCATTGGCTGCGCATCAGCCCCGGGGCCCCATGAACAGGAAGGATGCGGGTCACGTGTCCCGGCAACATGCACGTCGGGCACAGCCTTGCAATCAGGGCCCTACCCGGGCACCCAGGAGATGCCTAATTATAAGGTGTTGATGATTAAGCCCTTGGTGGCCGGGGACGCTGGCAGCTGCAGAAAGGCAGCCTCTTCCCTTCGGCCCAGTCCCGGGGGGACGGATGTGCTTCTCGGTCTCCGTGTCAGCACAGATGTGCAAGGTCACAACTGGCCACGGCTGCCCGCCCGCTAGAGCCCAGGGCTGAGGTGCTGGGGTCAAGGAGGAGGCAGAGGAGGCAGACAGCACCTTCCTTCCTCATGGTCTCGAGTCCACCACTGGGATTTGGGCAGGAAACGGAAGAGGCCTCTTGTTTGGGCACTTGGCAGTGGCATTTCAAGACGGCACCAGGAGTCGAGTATGCGGCCGCATTTGCGACTGCTCCTACCCTACACCACTGATATACCAGGAGTAGCACACATTGGATAGGATGTCAGGTGGAAGGCAGCCAATCTCAATTAAAAAAAATATCAGCACACAAGGCTTAACCTACAACATGTTAGTAAGCTTTTACACAAGTGCATGCTGGTTCCTGGGAGAGATAAAACAACCCTCACACACTTTCTTCTAAGGAAACCTGTCTAGATCACTTTAAAAGAATGATTCATAGCAAGGCATACAAAATAAGTGATTTAGGGCCTGCTATTGGGGCAGGCTTGGGTGGGTGGTTGGGGAAATGGTGGAGGAAAGGTGTCATGGTGTGGGATTGGGGTTGGGATATTGGATGTAATAAATTACTGTGAACAACCTTGTAAAAATAAAATTAAATTTAAAAGAAGATGGCACCAGTAGAGGGTGACTCAGGGCATGTATGTGCGTGCCTATGCAGACACACACACACACACACACACACACACACACACACACACACACACCCTTCTTCAGCATAGGCACAGGCCCATGAAGCTGGTCCTCAGCTCCACGCTGACTCGATGCCCCTTGACCTTGCCAAGCATGGGCTTGGCACATTCGCTTTCTCTTGCCTGGAATACTCTCCCCAGATATTCCTCCCTGGCCTCTTAAAAGTCCACATGAATGGCACCTTCTCCACAAGGACTTCCCTGGCGGCCCGCTGTTAAAAGTGCAGCTTTCACCATAGTGCTCACTCCCCGATTGATTTCCCTGTTTACAAAAGTTTTTTGAGTGGGCTGGAGCGATAGCACAGTGGGGAGGCCGTTTGCCTTGCATGCGGCCGACCCGGGTTTGATTCCCAGCATCCCGTATGATCCCCTGAGCACCACCAGGGGTAATTCCTGAGTGCAGAGCCAGGAGTAACCCCTGTGCATCGCCAGGTGTGACTCAAAAAGCCAAAAAAAAAAAGTTTTTTGGAAGCAGATACTGTCTTACTCATGGCTGTGTCCCGAGGACCCAGGGCGGGATGTGGCAGAGGAGGTGGAAAAATAGGAGTCGAATGGTAGATGCATGGACTGAATGGATGGGTGGGATATCGGACGGATGACTGGATGGATGGATGAGTGGATGTGTTAAATGGTGAATGAATGGATGGATGGATGGGTTGGCGGGTGGATGGATGGATGAGTGGCTGGAAAGATGAATGGGTGTTAAATGGTGAGTGGATGGATAGGTGAGTGGGTGGATGGATGGAGGATGGTTAATAAAATAATGCACGGGGCGTGCTCATCTTCAAGCCCGTGTTCTTCCTTTGAACACATGTCTCACTAGCCTGCCTCTGTCTTTCTTTGCTTTTTCCACTTTCTTCTTCCTTGAACGTGTATTTTCTCTCTTTCTCTCCCCTCATGTTGTTCTAAGTTAAGTTTTATTCAACAAAAACTGGAAAAGAAATAAAGGATGATTGGCTGGCTGGTTGGTTGGCTGGTTGCACGCAGATCAAGAGAACCCGTGGCATGCATGTATGCACAGGGACTGGCTTGTGCACTGTTGCCATGACAATATCAGCATCATTTAAACCCAGGGAGTGGCGGGGGTGGGGTGGGGTGGGAGCATTATACCTTTCTGGCCCCCTTTCCTCTACTTTCCTGCTTTTTTTCTTACTATAGCATAAATCTTGACTGCCATGTAAGAAGCTGAAGGACTTGCAGGGTTCATTCCCATGATGCTGTAGTTTGCTACTCCCTGGGGGAGATTACCACCACTCCCCCCCCCCGCCCCCCGCCATTCTTCTATAAACCAGGAAGCCAGGCTCCGAGAAGTCTCCTATGTCACCCAGGGTCCCCAGGCTCATTGGAGGGGCCGCAGGATGGGTCCTGCCATCAGCTGCAAGTCCAGTACCTGCTCTGGTGACCGTGCATGCATCCTCATGGACACTGCCTCTGTGGCGCCTCCTACCCCCAGCCCTGCCAGGGACTTTCTCCATCCCACCCATGGGTCTTGAACCTGCAAGCAACACGTGGGCTGTGAGGATGGAAGGAGACACGAGAGACGTGTCTCTTTCCTTACCACACTTGGAGGTGCTGGGCAGTGATGGGAGATGAGCCAATGGCCACAACATTGCCTGGCACACAGTTCACCCACGAGCTGGGGGCTGGGAAGCTGGCCCAGAGTGGCAGGGCACATGCCTGGCACCTGTGAGGCCCAGTACTCTGTCCCGGGCACTGCACAGCCCCTCTGAACCCCACCTGGGGGAACAGAATCTCCCCAATCCTGTGGGGTCCTGCAGCTGACAGCCTATGGCACAGGGCAGAGTGTCACTGAGGGGGCTTCCCGCCCTCCCCCGCATTCCAGGTGTGGCCCCATATAAACTGACACAGAAGCTAGGCGGGTAGGTGGCACCTGGCTTCTCAGATAGAAACGGCGGGTCAGAGAAGGCTGATGGCCAATGGTGCTGTCCAAGGCCTGGAGGGGACAGAGCAGGCGGGGGGGGGGTTAGGGGCAGAGAAGCTTCAAACCAGGCAGGAGCTGACGGTGTGGCTCAGGGGTGGGTGTGAGCTGGAAAGGGCGAGGCCCCAGGTTGGACCCTTGGCGCTGGGCTGTGCTCCCTGGCCTCTGCACGCTGAGGCTGGGGCCTGTGTGTGGATGCCTGGGGCTGGTGACTGTCCCTCCTGCTTCCCAACAGAGACATCCCCGGGAACCCCTGCTCAGGCCTCTCCTGAGCCACCAGGGGACACGGGCACGTGTCCTCCCCACTGTGTGTTTGCCATGGCTGCTCCATGCCCTCCTGGACAGGGATGCTACAGACTCCACATGCCAGTGCTCCAGACTCTCTGTGTGTGCGTGTGTGTATATGTGTGCACGTGCACATGTGTGTGCGTGCATGCATGTACATGTGCATGTGTGTGTGTGCACATGAGAGCGTGTGGTTCATGTGTTTGTGTGTGTATGTGTGTGTGTGTGTGTGTGTATGCACGCAGGCATATGAGCCCATGTGCGTGTGTATGTCTGGCCTCTCCCTGTTTAGCCCAACTGAGGGTGAGAATGGTCTTAGCGCAGATCCTGGCGCTGTCTCGAGGGCGGCTCTTTGCTTCCTGACTTCATTCGCTCCTCACTGGCTCCTCCTGGAGGCGGGGGCCGGGATCGACCAGCTCCCGCGCAGCAAAGCCTCACGGAGCGGGCTGCAAAGCGAGACTAACCCAGGCGGCCCCTCGGGTAGCTCACCAGGGGCACTTGGGCCATTCACGGCCTGACCCAGGCACCCAGGAGCCTGAAGAAGGGTTTGCAGAGCCCTGGCAGGGCGGGCGCTGGGAAAACACTCCCGGAGCAGCTGCAGGAAGCTCTCCCGGTTCCCTCAAATCCAGACTCTGATGGAGCCTGAGCGACAGTACAGCGGGGAGGGCCCTGGTCTTGCTGACCCCGGTTGGATCCCAGGCATCCCATAGGGTCCCCTGAGCACTGCCAGGAGCGATTCCTGAGTGCAGAGCCAGACACGACCCCTGAGCATCGTCAGGTGTGGCCCTAAAAGTAAAAAAAAAAAAAAACAATCTAGAATCCTGAGAGGTAGAGCAACATCAGCCCCTTTCTCTTACAGATGGGGAAACTGAGGCACTGACCGAGCGGGAGGGTGATACTGACAGGAATGGCCGAGACTGGGCTCCCGCAGCCCACTGGCTCATGTCAGTGGACCCTGCAGCCCGTTTGGACGAGCTGCGTGCTGGGAAATGCCATGGGTGGGGACCCTTGCGTCCCACCTCAGTGGCAACTTGTCCCTGGCCGCGGGCAAAGGAGGCACAGCTGAGGGACCTGAACACAGGGCCAGTCCCTCTCCACAGGAAGCACCCCCAGCCCCCGCCCCCACGATGAGGGAGGAAGGACCCGACGCCTCCGAGTCTGCCTCGGGGAGCCAGGCCTCCTCCCAGATCATTTAGCTGGAGAAGAGCAAACTAATCACCACTTAGCCAGCTAATTAATCCCCGCTGCACCCCAGTAGGGGCAGCCGCTGCCTACCAGAACCTGACCTGGAGGGGAGCCCAGGGAGGGTGGCCTGGTGGGGGGCACGGGCAAGGTGGCTTGGTGAGGGAGGGCGGGGAGGGTGGGCTGGTGGGGGGCGCGGGGAGGGTGGCCCTTCGCTCCTCCAAGGACACTGTCCTGTGCTGGCTGTCTCCTCCGGGCAGGAGATGGGCCGGGATCGCCCTGCCCAGAGACTCCAGAGTGGCAAAACACACACCCAAAACCCTCCCCTGTCCCGTCCCCAGGCGTGCCACGGCCTGGCTAACTCCTGCACTTTGCAGGGTGCTGCTTGGGGCGCCTTCTCTGTCCCCTAGACGCCCCGAGCGACTGCCCGGTCCCACCAGAAGCTTTGGAAGTCCTGGGCCCTGCACTGAGCCGGTGGGTAACTGCAAGGAAGGGGCGTCTGGCAGGAGACTCTGCCCCCGACGGGCCCCCTGGGCTGAGGCTGGCTGCTGTGTGTGTGTGTGCGTGTGTGTGTGTTGTGTGGAGGGCCTGCCCAGGGTCTACACTCTACAAGGCATGGTTGGGTCTGGCCTGAGTCACAGGCAGGTCAAATCCTGCGCCACTGCCAAGGCTGCTGGCAGGGACTTGCAAGAACGGCAGGTGGCACCTGTACCCACAAGGGGCAGCACCTGCACCAGCAATCGGTGGTACCTTCCCTGCAGGGGGTGGGTCCTCACTCACGGGGGGGGGGGGGGGGGGGGGGGGGGGGGGGGGGAGGGCGGTCCCTAACTTGCAAGGGGCAATCCCCTACTTAGGGGGGGCGGTCCCTCACCCACAAGGGGTGGTCCCGGCCCTGGAGGGATAGTCCAGCGGGTAGGGCGTTTGCCTTGCACGAAGCCAACCCGGGTTCGATCGCCAGCATCCGGCATCCTAGAAGGTCTCCTGAGCACCGCCAGGAGTGATTCCTGAATGCAGAGCCAGGAGTCACCCCAGCATCTCCGGGTGTGACCAAAAAAAGCCAAAACAAAAACCAAACCAAACCAAAAACCAGGGGCGGTCCCTAACCTGCAGGAGGCAGTCCCTTACTTTACGGGGAGCAGTCCCTTACTCACAGGGGGCGGTCCCTTAACTGCAAGGAGTGGCCCCTGCATCTACAGGGGCTGTAGGATACCACCCAGGGGCCGCTCTGGAGGTGCCGGGTTGTCCCCCACCCCCCGGGGGGTCACATGTCAGTGGCTGCCCAGCCCAGAAAAGGATTCTGGCTGCAATTCAGTCCCCATCATCTGCTCCCGCCCCCCCAGTCCGCCCCCCAACCTCCGAAGGGCTCTGCTCTGGCCGGGGGCCCCTGCACGGCGGGGTGGGGGCTGCACCCCGGGGTGCGCGTGCGGGGAGAGCCCCGGCCAGTCCCCGGGGGGCGGGTGCGCGCCTGCAGACCCGCGCTTGGCAGGGCGGGGCGGGAGGGGCGCGCAGCCGGGCCTGATTCCCCAGGAGGGGCCGCCGCCCCGCCCCCGCGCTGAGCGTTGCCCGTTAAAAACAAACAGTATCATTGGGTTCAATAGAAAATGAATTAAAGGAAATTAAAGTGCGGGGGCCATGTGGCAGGCCCCGGCCCTCATTGTCTGCCGCGGGCTTCATTTCCCTCCCGCGGGAGCAACAGCTGGGGGGGTGTGGAGCCCAGCAGGGCTGAGAAATAAATAAATAAATAAGGCGCCAGGCGCCCCCGCCCCCCAGCCCCCAAAGGGCGGAGGCTGGGGTTGGGGAAGTCCCAGGTGTCCCGGGGCCCTGTCCCTCCCGTGTCCCCTGGTGGCAGAATGGAACCTTTAGAGTCTCCCAGGGAACAGAGGGAAGGAGACCTACAAAACAAAACAAGAGCAGAATGATGGGGAGCCCCTGAGACAGAGGGGGAAGGGGGTGTGCTCCAGGGGGAGGGGCGCAGGGGAGGCCCCAGGCAGGCCGAAGGGGCTGTGTCACAATTAGGGGTGGGAGCCTGGGCCACAACGCCCCAGTTCAAATCCCCGCCCCGCCGCTTAAGAGGTGCCCCCCTTTGTGCCTCAGTTTCTTCCCCTGCATTGGGGGGATAATAAAACGCTCCTCATAGGGTCGGGTGGGGAGCACCTCTGATGCATGCAGGCCAGTGAATATCCCAAACAAAACAAGAATGCCAGGAGCTGCTGTGAAGGTATTTCACAAACGCTATCAGCATCTCCAAATAACACCCGTGTTATTCCTGTTCTCCGTTATCCGAGGATGTTTATTCTGTTATTATCATCATCCCGCACAGGCAGAGCCTGGCAAGCTACCTGTGATGTACTCGATATGCCAGAAACAGTAACAAAAAGTATCCTCATTCCCCTGACCCTGAAAGAGCCCCCAATACTCCATCGGGCACACAACACGGACGAGTGGAGATGTTACTGGCGCCCGCCCGAGCAAATCGATGAACAACGGGATGACAGTGATACAGTGATCATCATCAAGGTCCCTTGGGGGCACCCCTCAAAGTCTGGGAGACCTGTCTCCAGCCCACGCTCTGCTGCCGACTTGCTGTGTGGCCCTGGGTCAGTGAGCACACCTTGCTGAGCCTCGGGTCCCTCATCTACGAAGCAGGGATCGTCATCCCGGGACAGAGACAGCGGGTGCAGCCCAGGTCTCGCCTCAGCATAAGTGTCTTGAGTTCTGGGGCTGGAGTGATAGTACAGCGGGGAGGGCATTTGCCTTGCACTTGGTCAACCCAAGGTTCGATCCCCGGCATCCCACACGGCCCCCGAGCACAGCCAGGGTGATTCCTGAGTGCAGAGCCAGGAGGAACCCCTGGGCACCGCTGGGTGTGGCCCAAAAAGCATCCTGAGTTTTGCGTCAAGCCACTGGCTCCAGTCTACGGAGCCACCTCCCAGCTCCACACGTGGGCACCAACTCTGGGGCAAAGGGCTGTGACGAGAACCTCTTCTGGGAAGTGACCACAGAGGGAGGGGCACCAATGCCCAGTACAGGACGCCTCACGGGCAGAGCCCAGACACATGTCCGGAGAGTCATATGCCATGAATGCAAGGCTTCATGGGGAGCCGAATAACGCAGCTTCTATGAAGAGACCCAAAAAAACGCCAAATGGCTTTTGATGACTCAAGAACCATTTGCTTATGGTGAAAACGTCACTTCCCCAATGGGGACATTATTAGTCTCCCAATGTTGCCATCGTGTGTGACAGGGGATTGTGGTAGGTACTTTGTTTGTTTTTGTATTTTTGTGTGTGGGGACACACCTGCTGGTGCTCTGGGCTAACTCTTGGTTCTGTGCTCAGTGCTCACTCACTTGGGGGTCCCTATGCAGCGCTGAGTACTGAGTCCGGATCTCCCAGAGGCGAAGGAAGTACTTCACCCGCTGTATTATTCTCCGGGTCCGTGACTGTCACTTTTATGTAGCCCAAACAAACACTCCAGGAACTGGAGAGCCTAGTACAGAGGTGAAGGTACTTGCCCTGGCATGCGGCAACGTCCTCAGAGGGGCTGGCTCCACTCCAGGCACTGCACAGGGTCCCCCAGTTCTGCCAGGGGAGGCCCCGAGGTCCGCTGGGCATGACCCCGAAACAAGAACAATGATGGAATCCCAGGACTTGCTGTGAAGGTATTTTGCAAACACAGTGGACATCTACAGTCATTTCACTTTTTTTTTTTTTTTGCTTTTTGGGTCACACCCAGTGATGCACAGGGGTTACTCCTGGCTTTGCACTCAGGAGTTACTCCTGGAGGTGCTCGGGGGACCATGTGGGATGCTGGGAATCGAACCCAGGTCGGCCGCGTGCAAGGCAAACACCCTACCTGCTGTGCTATCTCTCCAGCCCGACAGTCCTTTCACTTGAGATGCAGCTCAATCATTTGAGTGAACCCATCCAACCAGCTGAGTGACAGCCGTGGGTGAGGCACCCGTGGCTGGGGACCTGCGAACTTCCAGGACCACCTGGACCCTTCGTTCCCTCGTCCCGAGAACGGGGAGAAGCACAGAACCTCCAGCTAAGTACAGCGGATCGCAGCAGACAACACGAGGTTGGAGGAACGGAACCCCGTCGAGTTTGTTAAAATGAAGATGGGCGGGCTCGGAGTGACGGCACAGCGGGGAGGGCGCTCGCCTTGCACCCAGGTCTGATCCCCGGCATCCCATATGGTCCCCCGAGCCCCATCAGGAGTGATCCCTGAGTGCAGAGCTGGGAGTAAAACACTGAGCACTGCGGGGTGTGGCCCCCAAACCAAAATAAATCCAAAGGAGATGAACCCACTGGCAGGAAACGACACCCAGGCTAGGGGCTCGTCCTGTGAACCGGCTGGCATCCTTGTTCTGCGAGACCTTCTTTTGCCTCTGATGGAACGGAGAACAGAACCTTCCAGAGACCTTTGTTCTGGACAGACATGGCCACTGGGGGCAGTGCATGAACCCCCTCCTGGATGACACTCCCGGTCACCTCATTATCCTGCAGAGCACCCCTGCCCTCTGCTGACCACTCTCTCCCTCCTCTGCACCCGTGATGTGTGACTGTGTGTGGTCACTCCGTCCACATGCGCCCACTGTGCTCCGTCAGAAACGGGGTTCCCCTGGGAACTCCTCTGTGGGTACCAACTGCCAGTTACGCCACACTACACCGACTCCACTTCGCACCGGCCCTCCCCTGCCCATTCTGCTGCAGCCTCTCCCACCAACGCCCGCCAGCCTCACTTCCCAGCCTCCCAATTGTCTCCTTCCCCGTAAAGCCGTTCTTTCCGCTCCAGCCCCTCCTGGCTTTACACCGCACGGTCGACAGACAGGAAGAAACCCTGACAACTGAGCTGCTCTCGTTATTATTTTTCCTTCTATGGGGTGGGGGGGGGGTGCGTTTGGGTTGCACTTGGAGGGATTCAGGGCTCTGTGCTCAGGGATCACTCCCAGCGGGGCCATTTGGGATGCCAGGGATAGAACCCGGGTCAGTCGTTTGTAAGGCAAGTATCCTCCCTGCTGTACTATCGCTCGCTCCTTCCTTCCTTCCTTCCTTCCTTCCTTCCTTCCTTCCTTCCTTCCTTCCTTCTTTTGATTTTGGGCCACACCTGGTGCTGCTCAGGGCTTCCTCCTGGCTCTGCACTCAGGGGTCACTCCTGGCAGATTCAGGGAACCATACGGGGTGCCAAGGATCAAACCCACGTCTGCCACTTGCAAGGCAAGCACCTTCCCTGCTGCATTTATTCTCTTCCGGCCCCTCCTCATGATTATTCCGTCGGTCAAAGAACTGGATATGACTTCTAGCTTTGCAGTTACAAGCCCAGTGAGCCTTGATAAACCGTTTGACCTTTGCTGAGGTTCCTTTTCTCTCTGTAAATGAGAAAGACAAGTCCCCACCTCCTTGGAGGGAGCCCAGAAAGATTTCTCCTTAGGATGCACTCAGGCCGAACTAGTGAAGGTGACACAGGGGTCAGCCGCCTGGACTTTATGGTCCAGTAGAGAACAGTGACCCAGGTGGTTCCAGAGAGGGGCTCCGGGGCTGTTCGAATGGACACAACAGGATACTGGCACCTCCTTTAAAGGGACAGGTGGGAGCTGGGGTGATAGCACAGTGGGGAGGGCACTTGCCTTGCACAAAACCAAAACCCGGCCAATCCAGGTTCGATCCCCAGCAGTGCCAAGAGTGATTCCTGAGCAGAGAACCAGGAGTAAACCCTGAGCATCACAGGGAGTGCCCCCCCATCCAAAAAAAAAATGACTAAATACATTTAAAAATAAATAAATAAACAATAAATAGTTGGGCAGGTAGAATCTGAAAACTACAGGATGGGAATCAAGAAGGAGAAATTCACAGGTGACCCCTTGTCCATCGAAGATTTCTTTTAAAAAAGTCTTTTTTGGGGGGAAAACATATCCGGCGGAGTTCAGGACTCATTTCTGGTGGGCTTGGGGGACCTTCATAGGTACTGGGGATCAAACCCAGTTTGGCTGCGTGCAAGACAAGTGCTCTACCCACTGTGCTATCTCCTGGCCATTAAAAGTCTTTAATGGAAAAATAAAAGAAAAAAAAAGTCTTTAATGGGGCCAGAGAGATGATTCAATGGCCTGCAGAAGGCCTCAGCACCACATGGTCCCTGAGCACAGAGCTGGGAGTAGCCCCCAGCACCATCGCAAGTGCCCCCACCCACCAAAAATCAAAGCCTCAATAATCCACTTTCCACAATATAAAACTTCAGCCGTTGGGGCAAGGGAGAGAGAGAATGCTGCAGGCAAGGTATCTGCCTGGCACGTGGCCAAGTCAGGTTCGATCCCCGGCACCACACACGGTCTCCTGAGCACTGCAGGGGTAGGAGTTTACAGATCTACGCCCAGCTGGGTGTTCCCCCCTCCCCCCCCCAAAAAATCAGCTGCTAAAAACAGCCAGTTGCTTCATTCACCTCTGCTTTCCAACACACTTTTCTATTTCCAATCAGGAAACCCAGTGAGTTCATGGGCACAGAGATAATCTTATGAGATGCACAATCAAAGCCCCACAACCCCCTTTGTGACCGTGCACTGCGCACCTCCCCAGCCCCCTGACTCCCCAAGACGGCATCGGGCAGGAGACACCACTCCTAAGTGGGGTCACATGGGAGGAAGGGATTGTGCAGGGGTGAGGAGGGGTCCAGGTCAGCACACGGAAGCGTCAGGAGTGTCCTGGGGGCCCCGAAGACCATGGCGCTGGCCCCTGAGGAGCAGAGGGCTGGCGGGTGAGGCCCTGACTTCCTTACCTGCGGGGAAGGCCCTGTGACACACAGAACACCTCTGGTCACTCCGCCTCCTCCAGCCCTGCCCATAGCCACAGCCGGCAGGAAAACTGCCTCAGCCCGAGAATCACCCAGAAGGGATTCTGCCCACTGGGCCTGGCCCTGGGTCCCTCCCTGGGGTCTCCCTGCAGGAGCCCGGCCTGGCTCATGCATTACTGTGGGCACAGGGGCCACATCTGGAGGCCACTCCTGCACTGCCCCGTGGCACCGGAGAAGCCCAGGCAAGTGCTGTGGAGGGAGGGGCAGCACTCAGGCTCAACCTTGGAGACTTGTCCAGGGTAGTCCGCAACTTGGAGGCATGGCCAGTCGATGTCGGACCCCTGGGGGGCTGCCCCAGGGGTCCAGGGGTCCAGGGCTGCCCGGCAGAGCCCTGGGGTGGGGCAGTGTGAAGCGGGGCTGTGTCACGCGCACCCCCATCCCCTTTGGGCCGAGCGCTGGGATCCTGGAAAGCTCAGTGGACGGCGGCGGTGGAGGGGTGGGGTGTGGAGGGGAGACACCGGCGTCCGCACCATGCGCCATGGGGGTCCCTGACAGATGTGCTCGGCCCCCCACCCCCAGCCCAGCTGCAGACGAAGACCCCAGCTTTTCTTCTGCCCCGACAAGGATTGATGAGGATTCGGGAGAGCACCCAGACAGGCGAGCGGGGGCGGCCGCCCTTCTCCCCGCTGGCAATTTATCTTGGGCGCCGCAGCGGCGGGTTTGCCACAGCCAGGAACGCGCTCTGACCCCGGCACATTAATCTCGCTGAATAAAATCATCAGCATCAGGCACAGGAGCTGGGCAGCTGCCAGCGCCGTATTAATAACTGTCGCCCTCACCTCGGAGGTGTCGGGTCCCCCCGGCCCCTGGCAGCAGCCGTGCCTGCCTGGAGGAGGAGGAGGAGGACGAGGAGGAGGAGGAGGAGGAGGAAGAGGAGGAGGAAGAGGAGGAAGAGGAGGAGGAGGAGGAGGAAGGGAGGGGGTAAAGGCTGGAGCGTGGGGGGAAGTTCATGAACATGGCGGAGGGGGGCTCTGCTCTGCCATCAGCCCACAGGAATTTCCCCCAAAGGACAGGGTTTGACCCAGTCACCCAGGAGTGCTGGCATCGCTCGCCAGAGTTCAAAGGCCTGCGTGGCCGGTTCCATACTATGTGGCCGTGGGCTACTTCCTAGACCTCTCTGTGCTGGTTCCTGCCTCTGGAAAACAGAGGTAACAGCGGTAGCTGCTGCGGAGATGGCTTGAAGGGCTAGCGCACGCGCTTGGCAGGTGAGAGCCCTGGGTTTGATCTGTGGTACTGAGCACTGAGTACTGTGCCCTGAGCACTGACAGGAGCAACCCCAGAGCACAGAGCTGGGAGTAGCTTCCTAAATAGCGGAAACAACAAATCAGAACCTTGGAGTCTAAGATAAAAACTGCTGGAAAGGAAAAGGGGCAGAGAGGGCCAGAGAGATAGGGCAGTGGGTAAGGAGCTTGTCTTGTATGCAGCTGACCCAGGTTCGATTCCCGGCATCCCATAGGGTCCCCCCACGCCCCGCCAAACACTGTCAGGAGTGATCCCTGAGCGCGAAGCCAGAAGTAAGCCCTGAGCATTGCTGGGATTTGCCCCCCAAATCCCCTTCCCCACAGAAAAGAAAATGTGGCAAAGCATCTGTGGAAAATTGTTGCATGAGAAGTTAGTGACCTGACTAGTCACAAAGTATTTACTCAGAAAAACTGCAGAGCAACACATGTGGATAATGCTGCTTAGAACGTGAAAGTTCCAACAAGTGGGGATCCAAGTATCCATCCATGGGTGACTGGATAAGCCAGGGGCACTCAAGTCCCCTGGTGGAATATTACTCAGCCAGCAAAAGGAGTAAAGTGGCAGCTTCAGACAGGTGGACCCAAACCACTAACCTAGTAAAAGAAGACAGGAACAGAGGTGATGCCATAAGATTTCTAATTCTATGTCCAGAGTGGATCGATCCAGACACAGAGAACATATCTGGGTTCCTGGAGGAGGGGTTAGAGAGTTGTCTGCTGATGCATCCTGGGGGTTTCTTCTCGGAACAATCAACTGCTGGGGAACCACCCTGGGAGCACATTCAAAGCCACTAAACTGTAGACTTGAAAACAACCAATCAGGGCCCGAGAGAGGGCACCGGAGGTAGGGCTTCTGCCTTGCGTGTGACTGACCTGCTTCAATTCTGGCATCGCAGAGAGATCCCTGAGAATTGCCAGGAGAGCTTCCTGAGCACAGAGCCAGTAATATCCCGAGGACCGCTGGGACATGGTGGTCAAACCCCCCACTCCAATAAGGCAAATGAAATGATCAATTTTCTGTTAGGAATTTTATCTGTGAATTTGCACACACGCACACACATACATACAAACACACACATACATGTACACATGCATACACCGCACACACACATGCACTCACATACATGCACACATGACCACACACATGCACACACGCACATGCATGTATACACATACATGCACAAACATGCAAGCACGCACACACACACATGTGCACATGCACACTATCCCTCGCTCAGTGGGACAGATGTCAGAGGGGAGGAGGAAGCAGGGCGGTGTCTGTCCACACGAAGGGCCGACCCCAAGTCAGCTTCTGTGGCACACTCAGTGTATGCCCCCAGCCTTCAATCTTGGGGTGTTACCGCACTCGGCCTCCGCTCTGCAGACTTCTCATGAGCGTCCACCGCCTGGACCCCGAATGCTGAGTGGGACACTGTCAACCCCTGACCACAGCCCCACGAGCACGAGAATCTGGGTCTACTTTGCTCACTCCATATCCCCAGATCCCCAGGGCCTAGACTGGCTTTTGGCACATGGCTGGCATTCGGCACATTTAGCACGAACAAATGGCGTCGCTAAACACACTGCCTGGCTCCTGGCAACTGCGTGGCAATATTTAGCCATGTTTATTATTAGTTTGGTTGCCAGACTTCTTTGAGGCTTCCTAAATAGCTTTTCTAGCACAGAGGAGTCAGTGCTACTTTGCCTTTCGGATTTCTGTCTTTGTGACAGTGGTGTTTGGACATCTACTCAATACAAGATGTTTGAACTGAGTAGAGTGGAAGACAAGTTCACACCACTGTGGAGCAGTAGTAGTGAGAGTGAGTACAATCAGCCTGACTGTTCATCCAGTCATCTATAACCTCCATCCATCCATCCATCCATCCATCCATCCATCCATCCATCCACCCATCCATCTATCCACACATTGATCCATCCATTCACTAACCCATCCATCCATCTATCCATCCATCCATCCATCCATCCATCCATCCATCCACCCATCCATCTATCCACACATTGATCCAGCCATTCACCAACCCATCCATCCATCTATCCATCCATTCATCCATCCATCCATCCATCCATCCATCCATCCACCCACCCACCCATCCACCCATCTACTCAGCCACCCATCCACTCATCCACCTATCTTTCCATTCAATTAATCTATTCACCCATCCATCCATTCATCCTTCCATCCAAAAATCTATACCCACCCATCCACTTGCCTACCCATCTAATAATACACATACCCGCCATATTGCCCCAGCCATTCAATTTATCAATCTAGCTATATACGTCCAAACATGCCACACATGCACACCAAACACACACATACATACAATGAGTTTGGGAGTGTGCTCCAGAGACCAATGATTCATTGACAAGCAAGCTAGATGCTCCCTCTCCTGCTGTTCCAGAGGTTACTTCAAGCAGAGAAGGCAAACAATCAAACACGAACTGCAGCCGGGTGCTGCGTGCCGGCACTGGGGAGCGGAGGATGGGGTGGGGGTCCTCAGCAGGGCACCACACCTAACCCAAAGGGGCGGGCGGGTTCCTAAGAGGCTGTGAGCTGCAGAGGGAGCAGGAGTCATGGGCAGAAAAAGACTCAGCTGGTGCAGTGGGCAGGAGCCAGGCCAGCCACAGCCTGCTCTGAGAGACTGTGCAGTTTAGTCACTCAGTGCCTTGGTGTTCTCATCTGCAAAATGGGGCGAGAAGCACATCAGAGCAGGATGGGATGAGTTAACAGGTTGAAAGAAGGACAACGAAGAGACTGGCTGGAGCAAAGAGGACAGAGTGGGGGGGCGGCAGTGGTGGGGGTGGGGGATTAAGGGTGCTGGGCAGCCCTGTGGGACCCTGTGCAGGGCCTTGGGACCGTGGTACCACGGAGATGTGTTTTCTCATACCCATTAAGTCTTTCTTCAAGAGTGGACTCTCAAACAGTGCTCGGGGGAGGCCTAAGGGCCCTTCCTGGTTATACTCAGTCTACCGGGCTGGACTGGAGTCTGAGGGTGAGGAATTGCTTGCGCACCCGGGTTTGGGGACCACCAGTGCCACCCCGGCAGTGAGGCTCGAGCCTGAGTCCCAGACATGCAAATCCTCATTGCTGAGCTGTGTCCCCGGCCCTCCATCTTTTTCTGTTTTCTTTCAAATCTTCGCAGAACCTAGCAGGGCTTTATGAGCACCTGTTTCCTGCTAGAAAAGTCTGCCAGAGGTCTGCAGCCATGAACCCCTCGTCACAGTCAGGACCGAAGGCTCTATTCCCTCCGCCGAGTCTTCCTGTCCCCCTAACTCCTCCCTGTGCCCCCTCCCTGACCCACTTTCTGGTGTCATAACCTCATTTGTATTTTCTGCAGCTTTAGTTGTTCGTTGCTGTTGTTTTTGGTTTTGGGGTCACACCTGGTACTGCTCAGGGGCTATTCCTAGCTGTGCTCAGGAGTGACCCCTGGTGGTGCTTGGGGGGACCGTAGGCAGCGCAGGAGCCCAAATGGGGGTTCCATCCTTCCTGCCTGGACTCTCGTACCAGCTCTCTGCAGCTTTCTTTACTTTTTAAAAATATTTAAAGTTTCTGCTTTTTGGATCACACCCAGTGATGCTCAGGGGTAACTCCTGGCTCTGCACTCAGGAATTACTCCTGGCGGAGCTTGGGGGACCCTATGGGATGCTGGGAATCGAACCCGGGTCAGCTGCGTGCAAGGCAAACGCCCTAAGCATTTGTGTCTGGTGCTTTTGCTGCAGCCCCTCTTCCTGCATTTTCCTGCCTTCGGGAGGCCCTGGGCGAAGGCCCGTGTCCCTCTGCCTCTGGGTCTTCCGGAAGCGGGTTCAAGGCAAGCAATGGGGAGGAGTGGGGGAGCACTCCGGGTGGGGAGCCAAAGATGAGGAGTGTCCAGCTTACACACACACACACACACACACACACGAGTCACGTCCAGGATCCGCACCCATGAAAAGGACCCACTCATGGCCGTGCGCCTCCTTCTTGGAGCTGCTGAGCTGGTGGGTGGGGATGCCCATGAAGACTGAGACGGGGCTGGGGGTAGGACCCTCGGTCCCGCAGAATCGGAGCCCCTGACAGTGTCCAGTGTCACCCCCAAAGCAGTAAACCAGGTGCTTGGCACAGCGAGAGGAAGTCTGCGAATAGTAGGCTGGAGGTCTGGAGTAAGTTCTCCAGGGGACTCAAGTCACCAGACGTCGGCGGCGGCAGAGAGGGGCAGGAATGGGGGGCGGGTGAGAGAGAAGCGGGGGCTTCTCCCGGTGGCCGATGACAGCCTTGCTGCTCCCCCGACACCTGCTGTGGAACCGTGACCTGTTTCCAGGCACTTGGCCCCAGTTCTCAAAGGAGGGAAATATATCAGGACAGATCAGTGCCTCCAGCCACCCTCAGGCTTTCCCGGGGCTGACCCCCACCCCCCCCGGCCCCCCACAATGGGTTTCTGAGGCTCTACAGGGTCAGCCTCCGGGACGGGTGCTTCATTAGAGGAGCAAGAGGAAGCCCATTATCACCCTGTTTTCCAGGTGAGGGAACCAGGGCACAGAGAGGCTAAGCCACTTATCCAAGGCCACACAGCTTCAGGACAGGCGGTGTCAAGGGACAGAAGTTGCTGTTGGCCCCAGAGGAGGGAACGACGTCACAAGCCACACACACACACACACACACACACACACACACACACACACACGCAGAGCCAGCAGGGGGCGCCCCAGAGACCGGAACGCAGACATGTGCCCAGTCCACTGCAAAACCATGAGGCAAGGCTGTTCCCCAGGGCCAGCTGCTGCCCACCTGGCCCGTGCAGCTGAGGGGCCCCCCGACTGTGTTTCGGGAGCAGTGGGCAGCCAGGACCTGCTGAGCCCCCCTCCCTGCGCTGTCTCCGCCCTAACCGTCATGCCCTTCTGTCTTTTCTTTGCTTTTCGGGCCCCACCCAGCGGTGCCCAGGGCTGACTCCTGGCTCTGCTCAGGGGGTCACTCCTGGTGGGGCTCGGGGCGCTGGGGATTGAGCCCAGGCCAGCCCTGTGCAAGGCAAGCGCCCTCCCCGCTGTACTCTCTCGCCGCCCCCCGTTTTATCATTTCTCTGTATCTTATTTATCTCATTTTGGGTGGGGGGGATGAACCCAGGACCCCTGACGGGTGAGGTCTGGGCTCTTACGAAGCCCCCACTTTAGCCTCTTTCTGCCATTTTATTTTTATTTTATTTTTGCTTTGTTTGGTCACACCCAGCGATGCTCAGGGCTTATTCCTGGCTCTGCACACAGGAATTATACCTGGCGGTGCTTGGGGGGCCTTATGGGATGCTGGGGATCGAACCCGGATCGGCCACGTGCAAGGCAAATGCTTCAGCCCTTCTGCCATTTTAGACTTCCTGGCATTGTTGGGGCACAGAGCTGGCTGCTGCTCTGTGTGTGTGTGTGTGTGTGTGTGTGTGTGTGTGTGTGTGTGTGTGTGTGTAGGCATCTAGGCCTCCCCCCTTGAGAGGTCTGTGGTGGGTGGGCAGCTTGTGGGGACAGACACAGAATAAGCCCCGTGCAGATCCCTGACCCCAACACTGATCTCAGTAGCCCGGGGACAAAGCAGGAGGCCGCGGGAAGGGTTTTCCTGCACACCCGGCCCAGAGCTTTGCCAGCTGCGCCTCTCGGTCACCAGGCCATTGGTGAACTCTTCTAGGATGTCTGGCCTGCCAGCCAGCCTCCACACAAGGCCCCCACCTCGCCTGCTTGCAGAAGGACTGGCAAGAATTAGATCACCAAGACGAGGCCTTTTCCCAGCCCGACTCTGTCCCGAGTCACAGCCCTGATGTGGGTCTCCCCCTAAAGGGCCCCGCTGAAGTGGGCACTGCCAACGCTCCCCCGCCTGTGTTGGGCCCAGAGTCTGCTCCTTCTCTGCCTGGGTGCCCCCGACAGGACATGCCACGGAGAATCCGACCCTGGGCCCACGACCCTCCCGTCTCCCTCCTAAGGGAGCGGGAAGCAGGTCCCAGGGCCTGACCAAGTCCCCTGAGACGAGATTGGGATGGAATTGGCGTCAAGGGCGGCTTTGAACAATGAAACTTCCAAAATGCATCGGACCAGGACTGGTCCCCAGTGCAGAGGTGGCAGGATGACAGGGCTTCCTGGGATGACAGGCAGTGGGGGTCGGGTGTCCTAGCTCCGTGCGTTTATTTCAGCTTTGCCCACACCCCTTGCCCAGATGGCAGCCAGAGCGCCCGGTGACTGGGTGGCCTGGTGGTCACTGCCAGCGCCTACCTTGGACTTGACGGCCAGGATGATCTTGGGCAGGGCCACGACGAGGCACTTGAGGCCGATGGTGATGTACTTCAGCACGAAGTCAGCGATGCCCACGATCCACAGCAGGTCAAAGAAGTCCAGCGTGTCCAGGTTGGGCTTCAGGAATATGAGGCTGAGGGGGAAGGGTCCCGAGTCAGGAGACCCGGCTCTGCCCGAGTCTGCCACTAACTTGCTGTGTGACCTCAGGTGTGTGTCTGAACCTCTCAGAGCCTGAACTGCCATTGACTGAACCATGAGACTGGCTTGGGATAGTATTTAAGATATCCTCTTGGGCTGGAGTTATAGTACAGCGAGGAAGGTATTTGCCTTGCAACGCGGCCGACCCGGGTTCGATTCCCAGCATCCCATAGGGTCCCCCAAGCACCGCCAGGAGTAATTCCTGAGTGCAGAGCCAGGAGGAATCCCTGAGCATCGCCGGGTGTGATCCAAAAAGCAAAAACAAAACAAAACAAAAAAAAACCCTCATTTTGGAGGGGCCAATCACAGGCTTCACAAGAGGAAGAAATGGGGGAGAGGAGCAGAACAGGGAGGAGGGACTTTGGTATGACGGACTCAAGACGTCTGTCCACCTGTCTGTGCAGAGGTGTGTCCCCACGTCCTGCCTCTCTCCTCTCTCCCCATGGCCCCAGGACTGTGCAGCCCACCACCCCCTCGCTGCAGAGCCCCCGTCGGCCATGTGCTGTTCAGGGCCCGGCTCCGGACATTTGCAGCATCTTCGCAGCTGCTCCTGCTTTTGCCTTTGGAGGAGTCGCTGCTGTGGACACAGAGGTGGCCGCAGCACAGCCTCGGGGTTCCGCACGGGGTGGTGGGGGGAGGAAAGAGCCACCAGCCCCGTGGGCCAGCAGGCGCCCAGGCCCCGCCTAAATTAGCCTTCCGAACAGGGGGCCAGATCTCAGCTCACCAGGGGAGAAGAGAGGAGACCCCCGAAGTTGGGAACTGGCAGGACAGTGACCTCGGTTATGGGCACTCAGGGAGGATGCGGGCAAGGTCCGGCTTCCTCTCTCGCGGCTTCGAGGCATCAGAAGCCCCGTGAGCCCCGGCTTGGGCCCCTGGGAACGCAGACGGCACAGCCAGCAAGGTGTGTCGGGGGCACGGGCAGATAGCAGCTGCCGGGGTTGAGGGGCACTCGCAACGCCGCCCTGCCGCGCAGACGAAGCTTGGCCCCAGCCTTCCTCCAGTTTACTGCGAGGGTGTCTGACTCAGCCCGGGATCACTGGGGGCACAGAGGTCCAGGCGGAACAAGACAGTGCCCAGAGAGTGGCAGATGCCAGGAACCCAGCCCTGGTTCTGGGAAGCGTCTCCCCCCCGCCCCCACCCCAGACGTGCTGGGCCAGCCGACTAAGGCTGTGTGCTGGGCACCAGGCTGGGGTGTGCCCTCACAGAAGGGGCCGTGTCCAGGACCACCGGCCCGTGGCATCTGCTCACCTGTAGTACAGCTGCTGGGAGCTGAATGTGTAGAGCACATACAGGGTGTTGCCCGCCAGGAAGACCAGGATCCACAGGGTCACCAGCACCGACCTCTTCTCCTGCCAAAGAAGCGAGACATTGGTGAGGAGGGCTGCCCTGCCCCAGGGGTGCGTGGCGGAACATTCCAGAAGGCTTCTCTTCAGTTTGGAGGCAGCAGGGTGAACAGTGAGAGAAGGGGGCTGGCCCTCCCACTGGAACCCGAGGCACAGCCGGAGGGAAGGGGACAAAGACCTGGCTCAGGAGGGCAGAGCAGGGCAGATTCTGCAGCCTGAGGGCTGGCTGGGGGGCAGATGGGGGGTGGGAGATGCCGAGTCTGCTCCCCTGTCTGAGCTGGGCGGACTGATTCCAGCAATGCTGCCCCCTGCAACATGGGCCCGGGCTGTGCCCCTCACAGAGTGGGGAGGTGCTCTGAAGGGCGGGGACAGGGCTGAGCACTGTCGGAAGGATGGAGGGTGCAGAGGGTGGAAGGGCTTGTGCTCAAAGGCGTGTGTGTGTGTGTGTGTGTGTGTGTGTGTGTGTGTGTGTGTGGTGCCAGGTATCAAACCCAGCGTCTCATACCTGCAGAGCACGTGCTCTACTGCTGGGTCAACATTCCACCCGCAAAGCACAGATTTCATTTAGATTTTGGTCCTGCGGGCACACCTGGCAGTGCTCAGGGCTGACTCCTGGCTCTGTGCTCAGGCATCACTTCTGGTGGGGCTCAGGGGACCAGATGGGGTGCTGGGCTGGCTGGAACCTGGGCTGGTCACATGCAAGGCAAGTGTCCTATCTGCTGTACAATCTCTCTCCAACCCCTAAAGGGCACATTTTACTAACTTACGTTTTGTTCCTTTTCTTTGATTCTTTTCCCCCTTTTTATGGATCCACCGTGAGATACAGTTACAAAGTTTTCATGTTTGAGCTTCGATCATACAATCATCAAACACCCAGCCCATCACCAGTGCACATTTTCCACCGCCAATCAAAATTATAGTAGGTAATATAATGTTATAGATAATATATAGTAAATATAAAATAATGACTACAATTGGAATTATAGCATATAATGTGATTGATGATATAAAATTGTGTGAAATAATGACTACAATTGAAATTATATAACATTATAGACAATATAATAATATAAAATAATATAGCTACAATTGAAATGATAGTATACGACATAACATTATAGATGATGCAGTATAAAATAACATGGCTACAATGGATAGAAAATGCAGTCTATAGCACAATAATCTAGATAAAATATAAAATGCCATGGCAGTAATTCCAATGCACGTGGACTGACTGGTCTTCACCTGGTCTCTCCCAGGGGTCTCAGCCATGCTGTGCCCCAGTCCAGCGCTACCTGCTGCTCCAGCCTCTCAGGTCAGGTGCGACCAGGACAGTCATTTCTGGGGGGCGGTATCCGCCCAGTATCCGCCTGCCCCCCCACCCCCATTTCACACCTTTCCCTGCCTGTGTGGCAGACAATCTGCACAATACTCTCTCTCCACTTTGGTTACATTTGTTACCTGATATCAGTCCCACCACCACTCATACCTGCTGAAAAGGCAATGCTTGACAATTTGTTTTGTATTGCTTGTTATGGATAAAACATAATGTCATGTGGCTGCTCTTATAGTCGTGCACTCTAGGAATTCTAAAATTTTAATAATTAGGGTCTCGAGAGATCTCTGCAGCAAGTTGCGTGGGTCCAAGATTCGTTTGTGTGTCTCTGGATCATGGCCATGTGGGAGCTTAAGTAGAGGGTGGCCGCATGTGGGCGTCATCTCAGAGTCCCATCAGGGCGGGAGGAAGGAGAAGGGCCGAATCCTCCCCTGTCCTGGGAGACCTGACATTTGCTGTCACCGCCACCACGAAAGCTCAATCCAGAGCTTTCTCTGTATTCTAGAAGATGGTGGCCACCAGGATTCCTCAGGGGCAGGTGGAGGGACAGCACCTGCTCCTGTCTGGAGTGGCCGGCGAAAGTGGCCCACTACAAAGTCCAGAGCCATCTCTGCAGCAAGTTGCTCTGGTCTGAGATTCTGTGTGTCTTGTTCCTTTTCCTTGTGGGGTCATACTCACGGGTCACTCCTGGCTCTGCATTCAGGGATCACTCCTGGGGTGGGGGGGGGGGGCTCGAGGGATCATATGAGGTGGCAGGAACTGACCCTGGGTTGGCCGCATCCAGGGAAAGCGCCCTCACTGCTATACTGTCTGTCTTGCCCCTAAAGAGCACGTGAAACCTCAGTGCCGTGTGTGTGTGTGTGTGTGTGTGTGTGTGTGTGTGTGTGTGCATGCACACGCCCGCGTGCACAGGATGTGAGGTGGGGTTGGACGAGGGCAGGGCAGTGCTGGGGGGATATACACAGTACCGAGATTGAACTGGGTTCAGGTGGTATAAGGCGAACGCCTCACTTCTGTCTCACCAGGCCTCCATGTCAGCATCGGACACTTGGAGTTGAGTTTTTATTATTATTTTTTTATGGTGCCAGGGATTGAGCCCTGGGGCCTCACCCATGTAAGGAAGAGATTTTATATGCCTGATCGGGCCCTGATTTCAAGTGTGTGTGTGTGTGTGTGTGTGTGTGTGTGTGTGTGTGTGACAGGGGGAGGGGGCTGGTTTTCTTGCTTCCTCCTTTTCTGTCTTCCTTTTTTTCTTTTAGGTTTTACATCCAGCAGTGCTCAGGAGTTACTCCTGGCTCTGCACTCAGAAACAACTCCTGGTGGTGCTCAGGGGACCAAAGGGGATGCCATTGGTCGAACCCCGGTCAGTTGCATGCAAGGCAAGCACCCTACCTACTGTAATATCCCTTTGGCCCCTAAAGTGAGGGTTTTGTTAAGAATTAAGCAGAGTGTCCAAGGTGAACACGCAAGTCTGGTGACTAGATTGGCTCTGACTTCAGCTCAATCATGACCTTCGGGCTCGATGGCCTAGCAGAGGGTCCCAGTCTGCATCCAGGGCTATTCCAGCATTCCTGAGCATGGCAACCCCCTCAGCCTCTGCCCTGGGCTGACTATGCCACACCAGCCATGTGTGTGGATGGAGTTCCAACGCCTCCACCTGGGTGTCAAGCTCTGGTGCTGTTTCTCTTTCTCCTGCCCTGATTTTCTTTGGTCGCCCAGAAATCAGGCTGGAAAAGTCCTTGACTTGAGTCTCCCAGGGGCTTCCAGAAGGAACAGCCCAGGAATCGTCTGGAGGTGGTGCAGCGCCGGGAGTGCTCGGGCCTGACAGCCTGGGAGCCCTTGGGCTGGTTCCCTAAAGCTCTTGGTCTCTTCCTGGCGCAGGGGCGGCTGCTTTGCTGGAACAGGATGAGGTCATAGCTCGCCCAGGGTAACCTTCCCTCCGGTTTCGGGAAATGCGCTACTGTCTCCCGCTGCAGTTGCAATGCGTGTGGAGCAGACAAAACAAATGCATCTCCGTCCACCCATTACTCCAGGAGCGGTCAAGGTTAACGGCCCTCGGAGCCACCTCGAACCAACCAGTGCTCCAATCAATGTGATTAATCCGCTTGGCAGCCCTTTTTACCCCGTAAATAATAGATTCTGGTTCAACTCTCTCTAAATCCAAACCGAAGATGGAAGGGAAAGAGGGAATTAGCAACGCTTTATGAAGCCTGACTTGTTTTTTTGGGTGGGGAGGGCAGTTTGGGTCACACCTGCTGGTGCACAAGGGGCATTCCTGGCTCTGTGCTCAGGAGTCACTCCTGGTGGCCATCAGCAGTGCTGGGATATAATCTGTGAACAAGGCAAATGCCGTAATCCCCGGATTATCTCTCTGGCCCTTAAGAAACCAGACTTTGAAGGACAAAGTGGTTCTCGAGTACTAAGTTAGGATCCCAAATTCTCCAAGGCCAGAGCAGACTGGATCCCTGGAAGAAGAGCCAGCAGAGAGCAAACCACCACCGTAGTCTGCACAGGTATCTCGGACTCCTGGAGTCTTCTCCAGAACCTGGACTTCTCGACATCACCAGGGTGGAGGGGAGGGAGGCACTGCATCTGGGAGCAAGCCAGCCCCCAGGGCTCCCGCTGCTGTTCTAACAACGGTGCAAAGAAGTAAAATGGAGGGTCCAGAAGGATCCCTGGCTCCGGGTCCGACTCTCACCCTGCCACGACGTGGAGAGACTGGGAAGCCCTCATGGCCTCATGGAGGCCCAGGGCTTTGGAGCAAGTGTCAGAGAAAGGATGGGTGGGAGAGAGGACTTAGGTGATAATTCACAGAACTGGAACACAAGTCCCTCGTGCATGAGCCCCGGGTCCAACCCCCAGGCCCTCTGCATCTTTGCCCCCCGGTTCCCAGCAGGTCTGAGCCCTAAACTGTCCAGCGTCAATGGCTGACGCCTGCTGGGAGGTACCCCCGCCCCCCAGACTCTCAGGCACGGCTTGCAGGGCCTCCCCTCCAGAAAAAAAGGAAAAGCAGAGATTTATTAACAGCTCAGGGGCCCGGAGTAATACGGTGAGGAAGGCACTTCCCTTGCATGTGGCCAATTCCAGTTTGATCCCAAGCATCCCACAGGGTCCCCCGAGTGCTGCCAGGAGTCGGCCCTGAGCACGGGTGTGACCCCCAAAGCAAAATAAACTCAGGGGCCAGAAGACAGCACAGGAATTAGGGCAGTGCCTGACATTCACCTCCCAGTTCTGATTCCCAAGAACCATGTGGTCCTCTGAGCACTGCCATGGGGACCCAGGGATTCCTGGCACCACAGAACCCAAGGAGCAGCACATCCTCGGGCCCTTGCAGAGAACCGAAGGTCCATTCGCTGAGAATTGCCAGAAGGGCCCCTCAGCCATTGAGCACTGTTTGGGAGCCCCCCAGATAAGTAAGAATAAACAAGAAAAGCTCAGACAAGGCAGGTTTCTGACAGGCCAGGAAGGTGCCCTATGCCTGCCCCACACAGTGGCACAACCAACAGTCACCATCTCCGAGAAGGGACAAAGCAGGAAGGAGTTTTTTATTTTGCTGTTGTTGGTTTGGTTTGGGGGGCCACACCCAGCAATGCTCAGGAATTACCCCTGGCGGTGCCTGGGAGACCATATGGGATGCCAGGAAGCGAGCCCGGGCTGGTCATGTACAAGGCAAGTGCCCTAGCCATTGTGCTCTCTCTGGTCCCAGGGAAGGAGGGGGACTTCTGCAGGTACGTGCGGAGGACCTGGAGGACAGGGACCTGGGTCGCCTGGGGGCCACAGGCTCAAGGCCAGGGCTCATGTCCTAGTGGCACTATTGGCAGCTGGGGTTGTACGACCTCCGACAGGACTTGGCATCTCTGAGCCATGGTGTCATCCTCTGTGGGAAAACGAGGGCTGGGGGATGCGGGTGGTTCTTCCGGCTGGGTGAATCCGGATGTGTGCTCTACAGCGGACTCAGCTCTGACAGGACATTCAGGGCGAGGCTGGTGAGGGTGAAATGAAACGCCAGGCGAGAGGGGACCGGATTGGGAGCAGTGGAGAGAGGTAGGAGGGGTCTGGGAGGAGGGGGGAGCTTCTGAGATCTGCCCTGGGAGGCAGCAAAGGACCTGAAAGACATCCCTTGGAACTCTGCAGCTCTGGAGGGCTGGGGGCACTCATCAGTGGGCTGCACCAGGCAGAGGAACTTGGATTAGCTCTCTGAGCCCCCCGTTATCATCAGGGTCCCCAGTGGGAGGGGTCAGAGGAGAAGAGTCCAAAGGTCCCGGGGAGGACAGAACAGGGATGAATGTCGTGGAATTGGAGAAGGGGGAGGGGAGCAGAAGCACGCGGATGAGCCCCAGAACCCGGCAAGGGCGCACAGGAGAGGCTCCTGGACCCCCGTAGGAAAGTGGGGCCCCCAGATGGTGCCCCCAGATGCCTTGCACGGGACAGCCCGGGTGAGTGCCCAGCACCACACACTCCCCTGACCCCACCAGCTGTGACCCCGACACTGGGTCAAGCAACCACCAAGGAGCAGGCGCTCCGCCAGGCCCCGCTTGGTGTGCCCGCAGGACTGAGCCACTGGGATCAGGTGGGCAATGCTGCAGGCCCCTCTGTTTGGGGGTCCCTCGTGCAGAAGTGAGACTCACCTTCAAGGACACCTGCTCTCGGAGCGTGGAGTTGGCGTAGGCAAAGGTGCTGGCCATCCCGATGCACACGGCGATGCCTGCGGGAAGAGGGGACGCCCACTGCTAGGCCCTCACGGCAGAGACAGGGAACCCCCTTCTGGGGAATCTGAGCTGCATGCACATAGCCAGATCCTGAGCTGATCTGCGCATGAGTTTCTCACTCAGGGTTGGGACAGAGGACACTGCCAGCTCCCTTACAAAAGCAGGAAAGGTTAGGGGGGTTGTTTTCTGGGGAAAGGCTCCCACGCAATGCTCAGGGATCCCAGAGTGCACTTCCGGCAACTCTCGGCCAGTGGTTCAAGTGAGGTGGTGCTTGGCTCAGTGGTGTTGGGGCCTTCAGGAACATCCTAGCAATGTTCAAGGCCTCCAGGCTACGTCTGGTGATGCCCGGGGGTTTCCAGGATACACCTGGAGGTGCCTGGGGGCCTCTAGAATATACCTGGCGATGCTCAGAGCCTCCAGAATATACCTGGTGATGCTTGAGGACTTCTAGGACATGTCTGGTGATGCCGGGGGCCACAGGCTGCACCTGGGGGTGCTCAGGGTCCTCCAGGATACACCTGGAGATTCTCAGGGGCCGCTGGGATATACCTGGAGGTGCGCAGGGCCTCCAGGATATTCCAGTGATACTTGGCCTCCAGGATACACTTGGCAATGTGCGTGGGGTCTCCAGAATATACCTGGCGATGTTCGGGGGCCACCAGGATACAACTGGCTATGCCAGGGGACCCCCAGGAAGCACCTAGCAATACTTGTGGGGGCTCCAGGATACACCTGGTGATGCTTGCAGATCTCTGGGATACGTTTTCTAAGAATGGGGGCCACCAGACTGCACCTGGGGGTGTTCTGGGGCCTCCAAGATACACCTGGAGGTGCTCAGGCGGCACTGGATGCCTCACCTAGGTTTGATCTCCCACCCTGGCATCCAGTGGTCTCCCTATAGTACCCAATGCCCTCACTCTGGACGACCTCCCGGCCCCAGGCCTGGGTTCTGCTTCCCTCTGTGGGACATCGGGGTGGTCACTGACCTCTCTGGACCTCAGGTCCCTCCCGGGGTCACCCCTTGCTCCCCCTCTGCCCACCCCCACTGCCCGCCCGCTCACCAAGCTTGTGCTGGAAGCAGAGTTTGGCCAGCAGGATGAGGATGAAGGGCAGCCCCTTCTGCAGCCAGCAGATGACCGCCTTCAGCTCGGACAGCGCCGGTGCCGGCGTCCCCGGCTGCTCATCGCCGCCCTCCTCGGGGTGCCCGCGGTGGTCCCCGCCCACGTGCTGCAGCAGGGAACTCCCGCGGTGGCCCCCGTGGTGGAAGTGGTGGTGGGGCTGGCGGGCGTGGTAGGCGCCCCCCTCGCCGCGGCCGCCGCCCTCCTCCCTGGATGCGGGCATCTGGAGGAACACGTCCCCGCCGCCGGCCGAGGAGCCCAGCACCAGGCTGGACGGGAAGGGCGTGGCGGGCAGCCCCGAGAAGAGTGTCGTGGGGGTGGTCGCTTCGGCCTTCAGACTCTCAAAGACGCCCGCGGCATCCACACTGGCCTCGGAGCTGAGCGCCTGGCTGCGGCTTCTGGGCAGGTGAGAGGACAAGGCCCCTGTCAGAGGGGCGGGGGGGGGGGGGGGTCCTGACCTGTGACAATCATCTTTACAATCATCTTTGTGGGGGTGACCAGGCAGCCAGAGGCTGGGCCCCAGCGCAATCTGGTCCATCTAGGAGATCTGGAGACATGGACACCACATACACACACACACACACACACACACACACACACACACATACACTCGCAGTCTGGGTCTAGGAGATCTGGAGACATGGACACAGCGTACACTCACACTCGCAGTCTGGGTCCATCTAGGAGATCTGGAAACATGGACACTGCGTACACACACACACACACACACACACACACTCGCAGTCTGGGTCCATCTAGGAGATCTGGAAACATGGACACAGCACACACACACACACACACACACTCTCACAGTCTGGGTCCATCTAGGAGATCTGGAGACATGGACACCGCGCGCACACACACACACACACACACACACACACACACACTCACAGTCTGGGTCCATCTAGGAGATCTGGAGACATGGACACCGCATATACACATACACACACACACACACACACACACACACACACACACACACACACAGCAGAGGACCTGAGGTCAGGGGGGCCAGGGGAAACCTGTCCTGCCAAGCAGGCGCTGGAGGGAGGCCGGCGGGCCCAGGGACCCGGCTTTCACCCCTGACCCTGGATGTACTAATACCTGCTCAGGAGCCCGGGGTGCTTTGCTAAAGCATGCTCTATGATTTATTCCACTCCCACTCTCGACCCTACCCCTCAGTCTCAGACAATCCCTGTGTTGGACGTTACTATTCCCTCTGCAGACTCAGAGGACACGCCTGCAGGCGGGACTGCCCTGGCCAGTGTCTCCATGTATCCCTTCCTCCTTCCCCGGGGCCCCTGCCTGCACCCCCAGCTCCTCCTCTGCACCTCTGTACACATCAGCCAAGATCCAACTGCCTGGAGGCGCCCTCAGCTCCCTGAACCGGATGGACAATCTTTGCCCTTTTCCAGCCACTCCTTCCTCAGACTGGGGCTCCCTGCCTCACATTTACCATTTCTTCCTGGCACTTTGGGAGTCAGTGCCTGGAAACCACAGCTGACCAACTGAACCCAGACCTCTGGGGGGTGCCCTGGGCTCTCTGGTTCCTCGGAGCCTCCCCCTCCCTAGCCCATCTGAGCACAGACCCCGAGAGCGCTCAGGGATACTATGCAGCTGTCAGGAGAGATGAAGTCATGAACTTTGCTTATAAATGGACAGACATGGAGAGTATCATGCTAAGTGAAATGAGTCCGAAAGAGAGGGACAGACATAGAAGGACTGCACTCATTTGTGGGGTATAAAACAACATAACATGAGGCTGACACCTAAGGGTAGTCGATACACGGGACAGATAGATTGCTCCATAGCTGGAAGCCTGCCTCATGAGCAAAGGGGAGAAGGCAGCTGGAATAGAGAAGGGATCGCTAAGAAAAAGATGGCTGGAGGAACCGGTCGGGATGGGAGATGTGTGCAGAAAGTAGATAAAGGACCAAACATAACTTCTCAGGGTCTGTATTGAAAACCATAATGCCCAAAAGTAGAGAGAGAGTATGGGGAATATTGTCTGCCATGGAGGCAGGGGGAGGGTGGGAAACGGGGGATGGGCATACCAGGGACATTGGTGGTGGGGAATTTGCACTGGTGAAGGGATGGGAGTTTGATCACTGTGTGACTGTAATCCAAATGTGAAAGCTTATAATTATCTCTCATCTCACGGTGATTCAATAAAATTAAAAAAAAAAAGAGCGCTCAGGGAGCTTGTGTACAGGCTTTGCATATAGGGAGGGTAGCCCTGGTTGGATTCCCCCGCCTGCCCACCACCACACACACACCACTGGAAGTGACTCACAAGCACAGACTTTAGGAATAGTCCCAAAGCACTGCCAGGTGACGCCCTACATCAAGAGCAAAGTGCTACCCCTTGTTTTCATCACTGCCACTACTATATTATTATTAATTCATTCTGCCCAGGGGACTCCAGCCATCCTCTACCCCCTGTGCCAGCTGGGGCAATGCTTGGGCCTGATCTGGTATGTTTCGGTGCTCTGGGACCACCCCAGCAATGTTTAGGGGTGCTGGGGATTGACCTCAGAGTCTTGCAAGCACTCCAGACCTGCATGGGCATTTAAACAGTGTCTTCTTACTCGTTTGTATAAAATCCACTAACTATAGGGCCCAAACAGTTTTGCCTCTTACCTGGGACCCACCCCACCTCCTTAACCCCTCCTTGAGCTCACTACCACCCTGCCACTCCCCCCTCCCCCAGTCACCCAGAGCTCGGTCCATCCCATGAGAGCTCACTCAGGAGCCTGGCACCGCCTTTATTTTTTAATTTATTCACGATCACCATCATCCTGTTGTTCGTTGATTGCCTCGAGCAGGCACCAGTAACATCTCCTTCGCCCTAGCCCTGAGATTTTAAAAAGGGCCATATTCAAGGCTCTTTCAGGGTTAGGAGAATGAGACCCATCACTGTTACTGGTATTTGGCACATTGGGTGCACCACGGGGAGTTTGCCAGACTCTGCCGTGTGGGCAGGTTACATTTGGTAGCCTGCCAGGTTGTCCAAAGTAAGAATGAGATAATAAGATGTCGCTTCCGGGAACTGGGTTTTATAGTCTCTGGGTCTTGGCCGTTGATGGGATTACACGGCGCCGGGGGAGGGGGGGGCAGTTGGTGGGTGTGACCCCGGCCTACTGGAAGATGGAGGATCTGGGTGGAGGATGCTCAGCCCCAATCCGAGCAGGCTTGGAAATCTCAGCCCCGGGACCCGCATGCCTTTGTTCCTCTGCCGGTACCTTCATGCGTGTGGAGAGTGGTCTCAGCATGGTGGTGGCTGGTTCTGGAGTTCTTCAGCTGCTGGGCTCTGCTGGGGGGGGGGGTTGGGAAACTCAACCCGCCCCCCTCCAAGGGTCCCCAGCAAGGACAGCCAGGTGCGGCTAATTTTTTATTATTATTATTATTATTATTATTATTATTATTTCTTTTTGGGTCACACCCGGTGATGCACAGGGCTTACTCTAGCTCTGCACTCAGAAATTACTCCTGGCGGTACTTGGGGGGCCATATGGGATGTTGGGAATTGAACCCTGGCTGGCCACATGCAAGGCAAATGCCCTACCTGCTGTATTATCGCTCCAGTCCCTTGGCACCACCTTTATCCGAATCAGCCCCATGGTCACCACATTGTTGTGACTTGCTTTGTGCAGAAAACCCAATAATATCAGTAATCTATAGATTGCCACACTCCTTTCTGCTCCTGATTCCCCTGCATCTCCCTCCCAGCCCTGCAGGATTTGGTGAGCCCCCTCTTCTGGGACATATGGGGAAAATAAGTCTTTTGATGGCCTTGGCCCTCACATGGTGGCCCTGTCCACCTCCATACTGTGGAATCTGGTGGGTGCAGTCTCTGGCAGATGGGACCCAGGGGCTCCTGGTCCACATGGGCTTGGAGAATTACCGGAGAGAACAGCATGGCATCACATGGAGACTGTGGCTGTGCAAAGCTGCCTGCTACCTGATCACCTTTCTCCCTCAGAGAGAGCCAGTTGGGGGGGGGGCTCCGAGCACCCCCAGAGTCCTCAGTGGGCAGGAATGAGGGGTCACCTACCTTTCAGGTGGCACGTTATCTGTGTTGCTACTGTGGCGTCTCTGCATTTTCCTGAGGACCTGAAAGTCAACACAGGGTGTGAGTGGGAGTCCCCGACATCCCCTTAGTGCTGACCAGACATGGTGCCGTGGAAACTGCAAAAGATACCACCCATCTCTGGCATCCCCAGGGAACTGTGGACATTCCTCCAAGCCAGGATCTGGGTCTTTTAAGCCGTTTAACTCCCCAATGCCACAACCCATGCCAGGAAGAAAGAGCGTTTGCCCCATTCCACAGAGGAGAATGCTGAGCGTGTGAGGGGTGGAAGTACCCAGGGACAGAGGAATAAGTAGTGAGCTTAGAGTGGGGGCGAGGGCTTGTGGTGAGGAGGCATGCGGTGTGGACTGACGCCATCCCCTACTTGCTGTGTGACTTCTGAACAAATCAACAACCTCTCTGTGGCCTAGACAGAGCACCTGTTCCATGGCGAGCGGGGCAGAAAGCCAAGCTTCTTTCCAGTCTGCACCAACAGTAAAGCGACCCTACAGGTAGGGATTCCCATGGGGACACATCACCTGGTTCACTGAGACGAGCCACATGGACTTCAGAACGCCATGCTGGTGACACCCGAGGGGGGCATTCGGGGTTCACCAGGGGGTGTGGCCACAGGATCACCGGGAAAGCAGGACTCGCCCTCCTCTTCCTCTTCCCAGACTTCAGGAGACCTGGATGGGGGGAGATGGTCAGAATGCTATGTCCACTGACGCTGCAGCCAATATGAAGTCTCGGGGCACCCAGCAGCAAATGATTCTGGTGTTCCATATTTCTGCTAGCCTCTCACGGGCCCATCCCCAGACCCCCGATAACAGTGACAGTCTGAGCATTTTGGTCCTGTTCTTTAATTTCGAGTTCTGATAGGGGGACACAGTGGCATGTGTCTTCCCACTGTGGCCAGAACAAAAGTCAAACTGTCTGTGGTCTGTGGGTTGGGCTAGAGCAAGCCGCCAGCTTCCCTCTGGCCACACAGGCCTTTCTGTTCTTCACACATGCCACTTTGTCCCCAACCCAGAGCTCTTGGTCTTTCTGGTCCCCCTCCCTAGAACGCTGTTCCTTGAGGCCAGCCAGTGTCACCACTTCCCAGAGCTCGTCTCCCTTCACTCCCTGACCCCTTGTGGTATCCGCCTAGAAGCACTTCTCATTTATTTGATGTTTGCTTATTTATGATCTGTCTCCCATGAAAAATGCAAATTCCGCCCTCTTGCTCAGCATCCAGAGTCTTGCCTGGTACAAAGACACCCTCATCCTGTATTAATTCAATGAATGAGCCTATGGGTCTCTGAGATACCTTTGTCCAGATACCCTGTTATCTCCTTCCCTTTGCCCTAGAGAAGAAATAAAGGCAAAGACTTTCCATAAACCTGCTTAGCCTCCCCAAACTTTGTGTGTGTGTGTGTGTGTGTGTGTGTGTGTGTGTGTGTGTAAGTACCAAACGAAGCACTCTTAGTTCAGGGTGCTATAACTGGTCCTTAAATGACTTCCAGATTCTAACCAGACTTCTTCAGGGAGCAGCATTTGTCACCAAGGCCACCAAGATTAGAGAAACAAAAGCATGCTTCTTTCGATAACCAGCTAAGAAATAGCTTTTTAGCATCTTCGCACGTTAGAAAGGCTCATTACATGAATATTTTTCAAGAACTTGTCATAATAGCCCCCTCCAAATGATAACCCCTCCATCACTGACAGATCCTCAGGGAATATTAGATACAGCATCCCAAAGTTACCACCCTCAAATTCGACACAGCCTGGGGCTGGAGAGATAGCACAGCGAGAAGGGCGTTTGCCTTGCACGCGGCCGACCCAGGTTCGATTCCCAGCATCCCATATGGTCCCCTGAGCACCGCCAGGAGTAACTCCTGAGTGCAGAGCCAGGAGTAACCCCTGTGCATCGCCAGGTGTGACCCAAAAAGCAAAAAAAAAAAAATTCGACACAGCCTGTTGGAAGCAGGCCCTACGCACTTATTCCGATGCAGAATTCTGAAATGCATTTTTGCACGTGAGATGAATCAGAATGACTGTAGGCAATGCCTTCAACCTTCTGTTCCGTTCATTGCACAACTGTATCAAAGCTCAGCCCGCGACTTTTCGACGCAGGCGGTGTTTTAAGTTGCACCCCGAGCCCGTTACATGACTGCACGGTAAACGCCAGCAGAGGCGCATCTTCAGCCTTATCTGCCCTGAAAGCCGGCAGGTGCACTCGTGCATCGCTGAGGGCACTTTTCACTCCGCTGCGCTGAACCCGGCAAGGAGGGCTCAGCGCAAAGCACCTGAAAGGTTGCGAGGGCAGGAGACGACACCGGCTACCGAGGTGATAAAACAGAAACCGCTTTGTCTTTTTATTACCTGCCCAGACAATTCAGCAATCACAGCGGCATCACTCGCGTCCTTCCCAGCCAATCACAGGCGCGGCCCGGGGAGCACGTGACTTCCGAGTGCTTCCGGCCTCGGCTCAGGCGCTCTTTAGACGCGGGTGCCAGGCGGCGCTAGGACCCGGGGCGAGGCAACGCGAGCGGGTCCCACGCGATCGCCCGCCCCCTTCCCGAGCCTCTGCCAATAGGAAAGCGGCCGCGCTGCAGCGACCAATAGCGCGGAGGCTGGGCGAGGCCGCCTGGGGACGCGGGCGCGGGGGCGGGGCGGCGCGGGGTCACGTGGGGGCGGCGCGCGCAGCCTGCCGGGAGCGGGCTGAGCCGGGGGGCCGCGGCCGGCGTCCGGCGCGCAGCATGCGGCTGCGGCCAGCGTAGTGGCCATGCCGCCCGGGCCCCGGGCCTGTCCCGCTCCGCGCCGGCATGGTGAACCTGGCGGCCGTGGTGTGGCGCCGGCTCCTGCGGAAGCGGTGGGTGCTCGCTCTGGTCTTCGGCCTCTCGCTCATCTACTTCCTCACCAGCACCTTCAAGCAGGTGAGTGGCCGCCGGTCACCTCGCTCCCCTGGACACTCGCGGGGTGGGGGGGAGTTCCCTGCAGGCTGGGTTGGGGCGGGGGAGTTCCCTGCAGGCTGCAGCCGCGCTGCCTGGGTGTCCGCCCGGGCCCGTGCACCTGCCCTGGGTCCGCCCCCCGCCCCCCCCCCACCCCGGGGCTGCAGAGTCCCGGGCCCTGGCTATTCCCCCATGGTGTCCACCTGTCGGGTCCTGTGCTCAGAAGAGGACATGCATGTATGTATGCATGTCTGGTGCCGTGCCGGGCGCAGCCTCCCCGCGTCCCCATGTCCCAGCAGGAGGGGTTCTCTCCCGTGCACAGCTAAGCTGGGCTGGGGTCTGCGTCTCGCCCTCCCCTTCTGTCTTTCTGGGCCGCCGTGGGAATCGCTGGGTGCTCTGGTGGGTACCGGCTCCTCCCCCGGCGCTGCCCAGTCGGTTTCCAAGCCCAGCCCGAGCGTCTGCAGGACACGCCTCCCTCTGGTTGCCTCTGCGGTCTCTGTTCCCTTCTCCCTCGCCAGGGCCAAGGTGGTCAAGAGTGTGGGTCCAGGGACGGGGAAACGGAAGGTGTCTTCTTCCTGCATGTGTAGCCCATAAGGAGGGGCGGATGAAAGGGGGCCCCGAGGAAACATTCCCCACTTCCCACCTTCAGCACTCCCGCTAGGACATCTCCCAAGGTCACGTTATTACCCCTTGTCTGGTGGGCCTGGGACTATCTCCTGCAGAGACCTGGGTCCCCCAGTTGCAGGCTGGTGATCGCTGGCACCAATGAGTAATTCCTGCCGTGTGCACTCTTGCACAGCAGTGTGTGACCCCACTGCTGACCTGTTTGCAAGTCTCGTGTCTGCGAGCCTGCCTTTTGCAAGTGTCAGAGCCTTCCAGGACCTGGCGGGCATGGGGCTGTTGATGCGTCCCCGCCAACACCCACAATCCCCAGTCACCCTGGCTAAGTGGCATCCTCTTCCTCCAGGAGCTGTGTCCCGCCCTCCTTCCCGCCTCCCCCTGCTCTGTACCTAGCAGGACCACCCAGCGCCGCTTCCTGCTGCCTTAGGCTGCTCCTGTGTCCGCCACAGCCTCCTTTTCCCTTCCGGGTTTGTGGGCTCTGGACTTGCCCTGGACACAGGGGCCCGCGGTGCCGGCCCTTTGTGTCCCGTTTGTCTCAGTGGGAACCTACCTTGGAGCAGAGCTGCAATATAGTTCATTTTGTTCCTCTGTTCATTCGGCTGGTGATGGGCATTTGGGCTGTGTCCACCTTGAGGGTCTTCAGGACGAAGCGTGCTGGACCTCTCAGGCCAGCAGCCCCCTCCCGCTGGCCCTGGGGTCTCAGTTGACGTTGACTATGTTTAACTTGTCCAGCTATTAGGTGCTTCCAGAGTTGCCACCCTGTTTACAGGGAACTTTTAAGGAACCACCCTTGCCGAGTATTGATGGAGTATCAGAGAAGACTTCCTCTAGTTACCTGGGACCCCCCCTCACTCCCCGCAAAACTCACCGCCGTCCGGCTCTGTCTGGGTGAGGTCGGTTTCCACGAGCCCACCCGCATTACCGACCCGGCTTAGAGTTCGAGCTGAAATGCTGGGTTGCGGGGAGAATGTCAGGGTGGACCTTCCTTGAAGTCAGGGGTACCAGGATCTGTGTAGCTCTGTAGCACTGTCCTCCCGTTGTTCATCGATTGGCTCCGGCGGGCACCAGTAATGTCTCCATTGTGAGACTTGTTACTGTTTTTGGCATATCAAATATGCCACGGGGAACTTGCTAGGCTCTGCCTTGTCGGCGGGATACTCTTGGTAGCTTGCCAGGCTCTTGGAGAAGGACGGAGGAATCGAACCCGGGTCAGCTGTGTGCAAGGCAAATGCCCTACCCGCTGTGCTATCGCTCCAGCCCCCAGGATCTGTGTAAGGGCGAAAACATTGCTGCACCTCACTGGGTTTAAGGAGCCAAACAAAATGTTTTTCCCTAAAACTGCTCACGGGTGTCATTTAGATTCTTGTTACTTTAGAATCAGTCATGTCAGCCTGTCAAGTGTCAGCTGTAATTTTTGATACTGCACAGACCAGTCACCAGGCCCTCACCAACCCACATCTCAGAACATGGGGAGTCTTTAAGGGCTGAAGGGGTCCTGGCCCAGGACTGGGGTGCGGTCTCTTTCCTGCCTGCTGTCCCCCCTCCACCCTGGGCTTCCTCCCCTGGGCTGGCCGGCCCGCCCAGTGAGCGTCTCACGCTCTTCCTCTGCCAGGTGGTGATGACTTGGCCAAGAAGGGGCAAGGGTGGGTGATGGTCGGGGTTCATGGAGATGCGACTGTGGAAACCCCCCTCTGAACTCCTGGGCCCCAAACTCTGCATGGAGCTGACAGCTGCCTTTACTCGGGGGAGAGCCGGTCACCTCGGCTGCCCTGAGTCCTCTGTCCTGGTGGTCGTGATGCTTTGGGGGATGGTAGAAATGGAAGCGACGGAGCCCTGGAGGGCGGGGTGCTGGGGCTGGGGTGCCCATGGAGGGGACGGGCAGGCATGGTAAGCTATGCCAGGTGGCATGGACCCGGACCAGCAGGGGTGCACGAGCACTGGCCATGCCTGGCCAGTCCGCTGCCATCTCCCTGCCCTCAGCCTCTCATACCTGCCCCCCGGCCAGGCGTTGGAACCAGGGTGGCAGACCGGTGGTTTTCCTTTCTTTTCTTTTTTTTTTTGCTTTTTGGGTCACACCCGGCTGATGCTCAGGGGTTACTCCTGGCTCTGTGCTCAGGAATTACTCCTGGCGGTGCTCGGGGTTTGTTGCGTGTAAGGCAAACACCTTACCCGCTGTGCTGTTGCTCCAGCCCCAGACCGGTGGTTTTCAACCTTCCTGCCCTTTGGCCCGGAGGTGGTAGGCCGCTGTGCCTGATGGAGCTGGGGCCAGGTGAAGGGGTGATGGGTGGAGGGTTCAGAGCCAAGAGAGCTGGCGGCGTTTCTGAGGCCTGCTGGCCTGGGCTGCCCGGGGCTCCTGCTTTAACTGTGGATGCCTGCACGGCCCACTGGCAACTCCGATCCGGAAGTGTTTGAGTTAACACAGACTCACGTTAAAGTCTTCAGGCAAATGGCCCACGGCGGTGGGGAGTCTCAGGCCGTTCATCCCGAGTTGCCGGTGCTTTACTTTGGTTTTCTGATGGCCCCGGTTCTTGTTCCTTTTGGGGAAAGCTGTCCAGTCCTACCTTTGTATCCTGACACAGTGTGGGAATGGATGTATGAGCCCTGAAGGAAATAAATACATGCCCAGGCTGGAGTCATAGTCCAGCGGGGAGGGCGTTTGTCTTGTATGCGGCCGATCAGGTTCCATTCCCGGCACCCTGTAGGTTCCCCTGAGCCTGCCCGGAGTGATCCCTGAGCACAGAGCCAGGAGTAACCCCTGAGCATCGCTGGATGTGGCCCCAAACCCAAACCAAAAAAGGAAAACCAAAAAAAAAAAAAAGTGTGTCCGCATAAGTAAGAGCTGACCGTGGAGACCAGCCGGGTGTCGCAGCAGAGTCTGGGCGCGGGTTGGAGGCCCTCTGGCTCCTGGGAAGGAGCCGCCTCACGCCCCTTGGCTGGTCCTGCTGCTCCATTGTCACGCTTGCTGCCGCGTCGCACCCGCGGCCGCCTTATGAGCCTCTGCGCTTGTGTATCTCGTCAGCATCCTTTTGGCAAGGTCACGGCTGCTCATGTCTAGACGCAGGTGCAGGTGTGGCCTTCCTGCTCAGGAGGGAGTTCTGTGGAGGAGGCACTTGTCCGAGAACTTGCTTCCCATCAGGAAGAACGGCCAAATCGTTGGCGGCGGTTGGCTCTGTCACGAGCTTGGGTTGGCTGAGTGTCAGTCGGCAGGGGAGCCCCCGCCTCCCAGGCCTCCCTGTGGTGACGAGACCAGCCGTCCTGCAGCCTTGGGTCACACCCGGTGATGCACAGTCGTTGCTCCTGGCTCTGCACTCAGGAATTACTCCTGGTGGTGCTTGGGGGACCCTGTGGGATGCTGGGATTGAACCCAGGTTGGCTGTGTGCAAGGGAAATGTCCTCCCTGCTGCCCTATCATTCCTGCCCCCAAATCCTGCAGCCTTGACTGGTCCTACAGAGCCCAGGAGCAGGGTTGCCCGTGTGTCTAGACTCCAGCTTCTTCCTGAGAAATTCAATGTCTTTTCCCCCTGTTGCTGGAACATCTCTCTCTCTCTCTCTCTCTCTCTCTCTCTCTCTCTCTCTCTCTCTCTTCCTTTCTTTGGAAGAAATTGGGCTGAGCAGAAATGCATCCCCCGACCCCATCCCCCCAAGGACAGCTGTGCCCTCACTGACTTCAAGGATGTTGTGCAGGGTCAAGGCGAGGATGCTGCCTTCAGGTGGGTGAGACCACTGGAGATGTCTGGACATTTGGGCCAAGAGCAGCCCGGCTATGCTGCCAATTGCAGCCACTGCCACGGACTGTTCAGGGCAGCGGAGAACCCCGTCAGCCAGATCTCACTGGTGGTTCTGGAGAGGAGGAGGCACGTCTCCCACCGGCAGGGAGGGGGGCGCGTCCCAGAATCCTGAGATCACAGACGTCTAGATAACATAGGCCATGACTGTGTTCCAGCCAGGAAGCGCCAGATGCAGGCAGAGCATCTTAGTCTGTTCTTACCTGTGTCAGGCCCAACGCAACACGGCAGAAGTCAGGATCAAGATGGGATCATGGGCTGTTTTTTGGTCCTTTCTGTGTGTTTGGGTTTTTTGTGTTGGTTTGGGGCCACCTCCATTGATGCTCAGGGGTGACTCCTGGCTCTGCACCCAGGAATCACTCTTGGTGGGGCCAGGCAGGGACCTGTAAGGGATGCCGGGGATCTGACCCGGGTCGGTTGCGTGCCAGGCAGGCGCCTTCCTCACTGTACTGTGACTCTGGTGTTTTAATTTTTTTATTTTGATTTTTTGTTTTCTTTCAAGCTTCTAAGTTTTGGAGTGATTGCAGGTGTGCCGGAAAGCTGCAAGGATGGTAGACTCCACCTTATTCCTGTCCACACGCTGTCCTAGTGTCCTCTTAGTGATCCTTGTGTTCGTGTTCATTTTAAATCTTAAATCGCCTGAAACCTCAAAAAAAAAAAAGGATTCATCACGGTGTTAATGGGGTGTTAATGGCGTTAAAACCGCTTGGGTCCCTCCCAGGTTTCAGACTGTAGGATGTCTCTTCCTACCATTGTCTTAGCTCTTTCAAACCTGTATCATAATTATTATCATCAGATAATGAGTCATAATATATGCACACTTTTCTGGGACTTGCTTTTCTTCACTTAATGATACGCCCGTATGGAAGTCTGCAGCCCTGCCTGTGTGTGAAAACCATCCAGGGCGTGTGAGAGGCGGGGGCTCAGGGGTGCTTCTCCACCTCAATCTGGGCTGGGTGCAGGACTCGGGTGGGGTGGGCTCAGGTTCCACATGGACCAGTGGCCTCACCTGGGCCTCTGCAGCTTGGTCACTGCCATGGGCCGTGACTCTGCCGTTTCCTATCTCTGCTCCAGAAATGTGCCGGGCCCCCTTCTAGGCTGGTGCCTCCTTTCGGAGTCGTGTTTGCTGGGTCAGCACAGATGTGTGTGTGCCTGTTTCAGGTGCCACTGGCTGTTCAGAGGTGGCTCCTGAAGAGGTGGGTCCCTCTGTCCGTTTATTTATTTCATTTTCGGTTTGATTAAAATTATTAAAATGGGTTCAATTCCTTCATCCTTCTTGGAGAGCCCGGCAAGCTACCAGAGTAAGCCAGAGCCTGGCAAGCTTCCCGTGGCGTATTCGATATGCCAAACACAGTAACAACAAGTCTCACAATGGAGATGTTACTGGCGCCCGCCCGAGCAGATCGATGAGCAACAGGAGGACAGTGCTACAGACAGGTTTGGGGACCACACCTGGAGATACCCAGGGCTTCCTCCTGGCTCTGCACTCAGGAATCACTCCTGGCGGTGCTCGGGGGACCCAAGGGGATGCCGGGGGTTGAACCCAGCTCGGCCTTGTGTCAGGCAGACCCCCTCCTCGCTGTGTGGTCGCTCAGGCCTGAGAGTTCATCTAGTTTCTAAAGCGTCTCACCTCGGCCAGCAACAGGGACCTAGCACGGACGCCAGGCACGGAGGAAGCAGAAAGGGAGAAAGTCTGCGGGCACCTGTGAGAAGCCTGCTTGGGGGGTTGTGTGCCCCCAGACGTGGGGGTGGGGGAGCTCGAGGATGACCCCTCGGCCCCTGCTGTCCCCTGGCCCTTAGGGCCACTCTTGGCGCCCCGGGCCTGGGTAAAGGGCCAGGTGGCAAGTCACACTTCGAAGCTGTTGTGTTTCTCCTTGCCCCTCACCCCAACCCCTCCACCCCCAAACCCGGCTATGGGCCACAGTTCCCAGTGGCCCCTGCTGACAGTTGCTGCTGGGGTCAGAGGGAGCCTCCTGCCTCCCACCCCTCACTGTCCGCCTCATGGGTCATCCTGTCCCCTTGAGTGGCTCTCAGCCCTGCTCGTTGCAGGAATTTGGTGTCAGTTCTGCCATGTATTTGTTTCCACATAGATTTTTTTTGAAGGATCGACCCTAGGGGAGTTCAGGGCCCCCCCATTCCCCCCCTTCATTTCTCCCATGAACCCTTGGGTACGTGTCCCGCTGACCCTCCGGGGGCCCCATGTGGCTCCGGCTCTTGCCAGCGACATCGAGGTCCCCGTGGGGGGGGGGCTGTCCCCCGGTGCTGCCGATTGCTGCGGTTCCCGTGGGGAGCACCTGGAAGGGTCCTGACACCCCGCGCCTCTCTCCGCAGGAGGAAAGGGCCGTGCGAGACCGGAACCTGCTGCAGGTCCACGAGCAGGAGCAGCCCATCGCATGGAAGGTGCAGTTCAACCTGGGCAACAGCAGCCGCACCAGCGACCAGTGCCGCAACTCCGTCCAGGGCAAGCTCCTCATCACCGACGAGCTGGGTGAGCCGGGCCCGCCCTCCGCCCGCGCTGGCCCCGCCCACCCTCTGCCCGCGCCGGCCCCGCCCACCGCTTTCCATGCTGGCCCCGCCCACCCTCTGCCCGCGCCGGCCCCGCCCACCCTTTCCATGCTGGCCCCGCCCACTGTCTGCCTGCACTGGCCCCGCCCACCCCCTGTCCCTACCGGGCCCCGCCCATGCTCTCCCTCAGGCCTGCCCACCCTCTCCCTGTACCTGCCCCTGCAAAGGGGAGGTATGGGGGGCGGTGAGCCGGCCACAGGGCTAGAACTGCAGGGATGCCCTGCAGGGCCTGCCCTCACGCCGTGGTCACCAGCCCCCCGACCTTGCTCTGTCCTCCTTTGCACCTCGTCCCTGGTTCGGCCTCGTGGGCGCAGTGGGGGGCCGTAACCCGGCTCCTGAGCGCCCAAGGGTGTTTGACCCATGCGGGTCCAGGGGTAGAGTCGTGAGCAGATACGCGGGACCATCTGCCTTTGCCTGCTGCGTGTTGGTCTGTACGGCCCCGTGACGGGGCTGGGTGAGAGTCTGGTAGAGCCCCAGAAACACCCTGAGAATCAGTCCCCCTTGGGGTTTTTTTGTGAATGGGGGGATTTGGGTCACACCCGGCTGGCACTGCTCAGGGGCCCCACCTAGCGAGGCTTGGGGGGCCTGGTTGGGGGCCGTGGATCAAGCCCCACGTGCCAGGCAGAGGCACTGCTCACTGCACTCTCTGTCCGGCCCCCAGTGGCGCGAGAGCAGCCGGAAGCCCTGTGTCCCCCAGAACGGGAGGCTTCAGCTGTCCCTGCTGTTGCGTGAGTGCCGGTGGTTTCTGCTTCTGCTCAGACTGGGAAAAAACCGCCATTGGGTGCCTTCCCTGAGGACGGGGGAGCGGGAGCATTCGGGATGGAATGTTCTGGAGCAGCTGCCGCACACCTGCGGCCACCTGTGCACCGGGTGCTTCCCCTGGGCCTCGTGAAGGCCTCCTCACGCTTCTCTGGCCTCCCTGGAGGCAGGGAGGGTCTGTGCGCCTGAGGAGAATTGTTTTGCCCTTGGCCAGGGCCCACGCGGGCCTGATCCGAGATCTTGGAACCAGGGCCGATGGTTGGAGGGGACGGGTAGAGACGGTGGGAAAGGAGGGGGCTTTGCAGGAACCCAGCTTCCTGGAGCTGGTCCCTGGGCCCCGTCAGCGCCCCCAATTCTCCCAGGAATGTTTTCTGAGATTCCTTGGGAAAGGAACGGAACTCCCCGTTTTCTTCCAGGGGAGAGGGACATGGTGGGGCCCTGGGGGCTGTGTCCACATGGGATGGTGGCCTGGGCTGCTCTGTAGGGGCCCCCGCCCCCAGCCTGCCCTTCCTGAGGGTGTCCACACAGGGGGAGGGCGGCCGCAGGGGTCCCAGCCAGCCCTCCGCCCTGCAGGGTACGTCTGCGAGAGGAGGAACGTGCTGGCCAACGGCTGCTGTGACGTCCGTGCGCCGACCACCAGGCAGCACAGCTGCGACGGCTGCTCGCCCAGCGGCTGCTGCGGTGCCTACGAGCTCTGCGTGTCCTGCTGCCTGCAGCCCAGCAAGGTGGGGCTCACGGCTGGTGGGCCGTGGCTGCAGGGCGGACCCTGGGTGAGGGCCAGGTGCCCCAGCCGCCCCCCGCCCGGCCTGCACGGTGACCAGCCTGGGCCTGTTCCCCCAGCAACTCCTCCTGCAGCGCTTCCTCAGCCGGGCGGCCGTGGCCTTCCAGAACCTCTTCATGGCCGTCGAGGACCACTTTGAGCTGTGCTTGGCGAAGTGCCGGACCTCATCCCAGGTCAGGGGGCCAGGTCGTGGGCCGGGGCAGGACGGCTGAGCACCACGGAGAAGGGCCTGGGGTTCGCGTGGGCCATGGCAGCTTGGTCTGCAGGGCTGGGGGCGGCAGGGATGTTCTCGTCTGAGAAAAATCACTTGTCCTGAGTTTCCCTGCGAGTTTTTTTTTTTTGTCCTGAGTTTCCCAGCGAGTTTTTCGTCCTGAGTTTCCCAGCGAGGCCCCGAGGGGCCCTCAGCCCTGCACCGGGACAGACACGGCAGTGGCCACTCACGCCCTTCTCCCCCGGCCCACAGAGCGTGCAGCACGAGAACACCTACCGGGACCCCGTGGCCAAGTACTGCTACGGGGAGAGCCCGCCAGAACTGTTTCCCGCGTGAGGGGCCCCGGCCCACCCGCCCGCCCACTCGGAAAGAACAGCACGAGCCTGGTGGGCACCAGGGGCTGCTGGCAGGTTGGGATCCCCCCCAACCTCCCAGACGTGGGTGACTCACGCTTCGCCCGGGGACCTTCTCTATCACTTTATTTATTGGATTCCTCTGACTGGTGGGGGAAGAGCGCGTTTTGAATGGAAAGACGCCTTGGTCGTCGGACATATTCCGGAAGATTGACTTGGCCGAGTTACGATCCTTCCTTCTCCTCGGATTAAATGTTGGGTCCCAGGAGGTCTGCTCAAACGGTTTCTGCCCCCAAGATATTTTTACCTGATCCTGGTATACAAATCAAATATGTACTGACAATAAATCACTTACATCCATCTAAGGAATTTGGGTTTTGTTGGGTTGTCGGGGTTGGGGGGGCAAGGGAGTGGTGGGTTGGGCCACACCCAGTGCTCAGGGGTCACCCCCGGGGAGGCTTGGGTGACCCTCCCTGCCAGCCGTGCTGGTGACCAGACGGGGCCGGTTGCAGGGACAGTGGCCACCTCCTGCTCCCTGGCTCCCCCTTCCATGTCCCTGTCCCAGCCTGGGTCCCTTTGGATGTGGCTTGTGGCAGGCTGGCGGCAGGTATGACCTCTCCCGAGGACACAGCCCTGCACGGCCACGGCCTCCCCGTCTCCCATGGGTGTGAGTGGTGCGAGCCCCGCTGGGCTCTGGCCGCTCTCCTGGACCGAATCTGCAGCGCGGGCGGTGGCCGTGCAGAGTCACCCCTGAGACCTCACCACAGAATCCAAACAAACACTTCCTCTCTGGGCCTGGGCTCCGTCCTTCCTGCGGCCTCGCACCAGAACGGCCCCCAGCTGACTCCCCCGGGTCACCTCCCTGGAGGGGACTGCGTTTCAGCTGTCCCGGCCAGAGCAGCGAGAGGCCACACAGACCACAGCCAGCCTGGCCGCCCCAGGCCACCTTCACTTGGCCACGGGTGTGTTTTCTGTCCTTGCGCCCACCACGGCTGTGTCACAGTTCTGGAAATCCACACCGCACCCTCAGCGTGACCCCCAGCGCCTTCTCTCGGGACCCCTCAGCCTTCCCTCTCAGGGTCCCTTCCCTCACGGGGTCTCTGTCTCTGTAGGTTGGTGTGTGTGTGTGGTGGGGGTTCTCTAGAATTAGGGACCCCCATATCCTGAGCCTAATGTGTGATACCATTGGGGACATTCTAGGAGATGATTGGAGAAGGAGTGAAAGAAACACCTTTAGGGGGAAAAATAGACATTAAACGTGTTTTGGGCTGGAGCAATAGCACGGCGGGGAGGGTGTTTGCCGTGCACATGGCCGACCCAGGATCGATCCCTGGCATCCCATAAGGTCCCCCCCCCACCCCCAAGCACTAACAGGAGTGATTCCTGAGTGTAGAACCAAGAGGAACCCCTGAGCACACTTGTTGGGTGTGACCAAAAAAGCAAAACAAACAAACATTGCGTTTTGAGTCCAGTAATTCGCAGCGTCTTCCCCAAACTCAGAGGGAAGTTGCTGTGCTCTGGCTGAGCAGGGGTGAAGAGAGACGATGAGAGGGAGAGATGCCTGCTGGGACCCCCAGCTCCCGGGAAAGCCGGTTTGCGTCTGGGAGTGAGAAGGACGCAGGGTGTGAGAAGGACGCTCCCACCAAACAAAAGACTCCTCGCACTGCACATGGACCGCCAGCTCCGGGGAAAGCAGATTTGCCGGCTCACCCCAGCTGAGTCTTGGGGGCGGGCGGGGGAGGGGGGAGCTCAGGTCATATTCCACCCCTCCCCTCCCTGCTCACACGGTTCCCCGGGGGACACCGCTGCACCACGCCTGCCCTCCGCGAGGCTCAAACAGCTGGGCGGCACCTGGGTTGCAGGTAAGCCAGAGACTTAGGAGGGGTGGGATGGTGACAGGTCCAGCCCTCACACTTCGTCCAGTGGCCCTCGGTCACCTCGAGGCCTGCGGGGCGCCCCAGCCCGAGGGCACCATCAGCTGCTTTGCTGCTGTTTCCTTTGTGCCCAGCTCTGCCTGTTTCCGGGCTGGAGCCTGTCCTTCAGGGGCTCCCGGAGTGGGGTGGGAGCACCTCGGCCTTGGGGCCCCACACCCGCCTTCCAGCTCTGCCAGAAGGTTTCCTCTTCGAGGCCACAGAGCGCCGCCTGGGTTTGGCAGTTCACTGCCCCGGTGGGATGGCACAGCGGGCTCTCGCCTTGGCCACGTCTTTCCTCCCTTCGTAATATTTTGGTGGTTCGGGGGTCACACCCGGCGGTGCTCAGGGCTTAACTTCCTGGCCCCGTTGCTCCTGGAGGAGCTTCGGGGGGGCTTTGGGGGACCCACGTGTGGTGCCAGGAATCAAACCCAGGCTGGCCGTGTGTGTGCAAGGCAAGTGCCCTCCCCACTGTCCGATGGCTCCAGCCCCTTCTTAAATGAAGGAAAGCCAAACCAGCCCTTGCCACCCCGTATTCCTCAGAAGCCTGAACTCAGCCCAGCACCCCGACTTCTCACCTTCATCTAAGGCAGCAGGTGGGGCAAGGTGGGAGTTTCTTGGCCACAACTGGGGGAGGGGGCATGTTCCTACAAGGTGCCCCTCGGGGTCCAGCCCCACGTCCTGTGGTATAGACACCTCCCACGGCCCAGAATGACCCCCAGCTCCCTGGCCCAGACGGCAGCAGGGCTGGGCGGGCAGGGGGTAGCTCGGGTCATATCCACCCTCCCCTTCCCGCTCGCAGGAGATGCTGATTTGATTACATTCCCGCCCTTGCTGCCTGCCTTGCTCCAGCCCCGCTGATTAAATTACCCCCAAAGCCCTGGGGAGCGAGAGCTGTTTCCTCGCAGCTTCTTACCAGCTGGCCGGTCCCTCCCAGATGCTGCTCAGCCCTGCACCCTACCCTACCCTACCCTACCCTACCCAGGGTCCCGTGGCCGCTCGCATGGAGGGCCCGGGGAGCAGGGGGCCTCTGGGGCCCCTGGGGACGTCGTGCTACTTGGAGAGGGGAAGGAAGAGCCGCAGGTCCTGAGGATCCCGGACCCCTTCACAGGGCACCAGCTCAGTTTGGGGCCCCAGGGACCCTTTTCGCTGTGGCCTGCTGAGGGTGGGATAAAGTGGTCCCCACGCTGCGTCTGCCTTGAACCTGCGGCCTCCAGCCGGAATGGGAAGCGGAGGTCCCGTGGCCCCTGTGCATTCCAGACTTCCTGTGGCGGTGCGTTCCATGAGCCCGGGGCTGGGCGTCCCTGCTGGAGATGTGTGGGCCCCTCACGGGCTCTTCCTGTGCTTGGGGGCCTCCCGGGCCCTGGGTCTTGGCCTCCTTAATCAGTTCATGTCTGGTGTGAAGTTTCGGGCCACAGAGGACCAGGCTTGTCGAGACTCAAAGTGGCCCTCGGTGAACTTCGAGAGCGAGGGGTGCTGAGAGCCAGGGTCCAGGAATGTGGACTCGTAAATAACCCTCACACACCCCTTTCCCGAGGACACTGCTGTGACAGCCGTGTAGATGGTGTGTGTTGTGTGTGTGACAGCCGTGGACACGGTGCAGGCCTGACCACCACCTACGTGGCATGTGCGTGTGGGAGCCGTGTACGCTTGCTGGACTGGGAGGGGCGTCCAGGACCGTCCCTGAGTAAATGACGCCACCTGGCTTTGTGTCCTCATCCTCATCTGCCGGGTGAGGGTGGCTGTGAAGGGGACAGCTGCTCCCCGCCTCTGAGCTCCGGGGAGAACCCGAGCGTCCAGGTCTTGCTGTGAAGTTCGCCTGGAGTTTGTTCACGAACCTGGATTTCACAGAATTGCAGACATCGAGGTAGGATTCTGCGACATGGATCACTAAGAAGCGAATAGCACCTCCCGGGAGACTGAACCCTGATGCTCGGCTGGCTCAAGGCCCTGATTCTGAAACGGAATCGGGCTGGGAGCTGTGGTTCTACACACAAGCCTGGTTCGGGGTCCATAGAGTGGACCCTGGGAAAGAAGCTCCCTCATCCCAAAGGTGCCGGCATCCTCCCGGGCCAGAGTGGACTCCGGGTGGGTGTCCCTTGATTGAGAATGAGAGAAAGGCGGGCGCCTAGGAGCTCACGAGGTGCGTTAAGCTCGGGAATAACTAGAGGCGGGAAGGACAGTCTCGGGCACTGGCCTTGCACACATCTGAGTCTGGTCTTATCCCCCATGCCCCCCGGCACCACATATGGTCCCTTGAGCTCTGCCAGGAATGGTCCCCAAACCCAAGCCCAAAGCAGGATGGTCTCGAGCCGGAGACAGCACAGCAGGGAGGGCGCTGACCTTGCACATGACGCCCGGGTTGGATTCCCGGATGTCCCGGATGGTTCCCCCGAGCCCCGAGCACAGGGCTGGAGGCTCTCCTCGCTCTGTCCCCGTGCCCTCTGAGGATGCCCACTGCCCGCTGATGCCACCACCGAGCCCCGAGCATCAGAGGGGCTCTGACTCTCGCTGCCGCCTTGCAGAGCCCCAGAGAGGGGGGTGGAGGGCAGCAGTTACGTTCTGGGCCACTTGGTGGCAGCACGTCCCTAGTTTTTTCCTTACTGGCGCCTCTCCTGGTATGTGATCAGTCTGTGTGATCAATCAGTTGATGGATCAATGGCGAGGCCCCCTCTGAGGCTGAGGGGTCGCCCCGTCACGCTGCTTATACCCTCGGGGAGGGGGCCTGGGGCGAGGCACGTGGGACCTGACGCATCTGAGTCACTTCCTACAGCCGCCTGTGAAGCCAAGCTGCCTTTCAGCCTTACCTTGCATTTTTGGTTTATTTGTTCGGTCCATTGTGGGGTCACACCTGGTGACGCTGGGGAGGTCAAGGGGGAGCGGCTGGAAGGGGCCCCGGGGCCTCGCACATGCAGACTCGAGCCCTGAGGAACCCACCAAAGAGATGGAAAGCTTTGCTAGAGGGGGCCCCCACCCGGCGGTACTCAGGTCTGACTCCTGACTCTGTGCTCAGGGAGCATTCTGGGGGCTTGGGGGACCCTGTGGGACGCCCTGGATCAGGCCCAGGAGAGCCACGTGACGTGGAGGGGCCCGTGACGGCAGCTGAGCTTGGCTCTGCCTTGGGGTGTGGGCCCCAAACATACCTAAATAAAAATAAACTAACGAAATAGAAATAGAGTGGGAACCAAAGCAGAACACGCGCGTGAGCTGAGTCCCTGTGGGTGAGCAGAGCGCGTGGCCCTTTCCAGGAGACCCACAGAAACTACTAGGCTCTGATGGAAAGGGGTAACAGGAAATACAAAATAACAGTATTAATAATACGGCTACAATTGAAGTTATACTACATAATAATGTTATAGATGACATAGAGTAACATGAAATAGTATGGCTATGATAGTATATAACAATGTTACAGATAATATATGATAACATAAAATAATATGACTACAATCAAAATTGGGGCTGGAGCGATAGCACAGCGGGTAGGGCATTTGCCTTGCATGCGGCCAATCCGGGTTCGATTCCTCCGCCCCTCTCGGAGAGCCCGGCAAGCTACTGAGAGTATCTTGGCACACGGCAAAGCCTGGCAAGCTCCCCATGATGTATTCAATATGCCAAACACAGTAACAGCAAGTCTCACAATGGAGACGTTACTGGGCCCGCTCGAGCAAATCGATGAACAACGGGAGGACAGTGATACAGTGCAGTGCTACAATCAAAATTATAGTAGGTAATATAATGTTATAGATAATATATAGTAAATATAAAATAATGACTACAATTGGAATTATAGCATATAATGTGATTGATGATATAAAATTGTGTGAAATAATGACTACAATTGAAATTATATAACATTATAGACAATATAATAATATAAAATAATATAGCTACAATTGAAATGATAGTATACGACATAACATTATAGATGATGCAGTATAAAATAACATGGCTACAATGGATAGAAGATGCAGTCTATAGCACAATAATCTAGATGAAATATAAAATGCCATGGCAGTAATTCCAATGCACGTGGACTGACTGGTCTTCACCTGGTCTCTCCCAGGGGTCTCAGCCATGCTGTGCCCCAGTCCAGCGCTACCTGCTGCTCCAGCCTCTCAGGTCAGGCGCGACCAGGACAGTCATTTCTGGGGGGCGGAGAGGACATGGACCCAAGGGGGCATCTCGGCCTCCATACTGCAAGGATCTGGAACGAGGAAGCCAGAGACGGAGTTTCTCTCTCTCTCTCTCTCTCTCTCTCTCTCTCTCTCTCTCTCTCTCTCTCTCTCTTCTCTCTCTTCTTTATTTTTAAATGTAGGAGTACTGCTATTTATTCAGCCATTGATTCAACTGATTGAATTGGGCATGAACTCCACATTACTTTTTATTTTTTTTCAATTGAATCACCGTTAGCTACAGTTGCAAAGCTTTCATGTTCGAGATTCAACCATACAATGATTGAACACCTATAGCTTCACCTGTGCACACTTTTCCACCACTAATGTCTCCAGTATATCACCCTCCCCATCCCAGTCCTCACCCTGCCTCCATGGCAGAGAATTTCCCCAATACTCTCTCTCTCTCTTTTTCTCTCTCTTCTCTCTTCTGTCTCTGTCTTTTCTGTTTTCTCTCCTCTCTCTCTCTCTCTCTCTCTCTCTCTCTCTCTCTCTCTCTCTCTCTGCTTTTTGGGCCACAGCCAGCGGTGCTCAGGGCCGACTCCTGGCTCTGTGCTCAGGGATCACTCCTGGAGGAGGTCAGGCGACCCAGCAGGGTGTTGGGGATTGAACCCAGGTTGGCTGTGTGCAAGGCAACTGCCCTCCCCGCTGTCCCATTTCTCCAGCCCCCATTTCTCATACCTCTTGATTTTTCCATGAACAATTATAGTCCTTCGAATGGATGTGACACAAGGGGATGATGGTGTGATTTCAACTCAGTTGTTTAAAGCACAAATAGTTGCATAAAACATCAGGTGAGAAGATTCACAGTGCAAGTTCTAATCCCCTCCCGCCCCTCACCCTTTGTGCCCTTGAGGCCGAGGAAATCGGAATGAGACCTCAAGTGACTGGCCAGCTCTGTCGTCTCTGCACTGTACCCGAACTCTGTTATTTCACCCCCGGGTGTGTTTAGGGGTGCTCAGACCTCTGAGAAGCAATCTCCCCAATTCCCAGTAGCTGGCAAGGTGGCTCCCATCCGCCTGGAACAGCCTTGCCCTCCTGCAACCCGGCAGGACCAGGTCGCCATCTGCTGGCGGCACTGGGTAAGTGCAGTCCCCCCGCGTCCCACACGTGCCCGGGGAGATGCTGGTGGTTCTTGCAGCCAACCGTGGACTAGCAACGCACAAAGGGTCAGTGGCGCGAACCAACTCCAGCGCCACCGTGGAAGCACTTCTGCCAACCTTGCTTCAGAGCCCGTAAATAAATCTCAAAAGGGATCAAAAGCCTCAGTTAATCTCAGGCCCACGCAAGGCTGAACAGACTGGGGTAAGGGTGGGGAGTAGGTCAGCTGGTGCCCGCCCAAGCAGAGACCCCGGAAGCCACTTGCTTCCACAAACCAGAATGGCTGCCGTGCCCCCGGCCGGACTCCCCTGACTCGGGATGGACCTCACTGAGACATAATCTGCTGAAAATTCTGGTATGCGGGTTTTGTGAGCTTTCTTGGGGTCGGGATGTGCCATCTCTCCCCATCTCCCTGTACTTCTGGAAGCCTCAGCAGTCACGTCTACATGCCAAAGCTGCCACCCATTTAGAAAAGCTACTCCAGCCTTACCCTCGTGACAAAAATACTGGGCAGCCTGAGCCAACACAATGATCTCTTAGTACCTGCACTGCAAATCATAATGCACAAAATGAGAGAAAGAGAGACAGAGAGAGAGAGAGAGAGAGAGAGAGAGAGAGAGAGAGAGAGAGAGAGAGAGAGAGAGAGAAGTGCCAGCCATAGAGGCAGGCTTGTGGGGGGTGCTGGGGGATAATGGGAGAGAAACCGGGGACATTGGTGGTGGGAAATGGCAGGCTGGGACCTTTTTCTTGTTTTCCAGGAATGGGAGACCCGCCAGCTCGTGGGCTCCTTAGCCCCGCGGAAGTCTGCCTGGCTTTCTGGCAGCTGTCAGATGTGTGGGCCACACCTGGTGCAGGGGTCTTGAGGGGGTCACTCCCAGAAGTCCTCGGGTTCGGGCAAGCAGTACCAGGCTCAAACCCGTGCCTCCCACCTCCAGGCCAGCCCCCAACCCACTGAGCTGTCTCTCCTGCCCTGTTGTGTCATTTCCCAGGGGAAGGTCTGGGGTCGCCCTGCTGAGAACCTCATTTCTGCTTCCCGCCAGCCTGTGCTTGCTGTGTCTGAGGCCCCTTTAGGAAGGAGCGTGCTGGGGACTGGAATGGCAGTACGGCGGGTAGGGCACTTGTCTTGCACAAGGCCGACCCAGGTTCAATCCCCGGCATTTCATAGGGTCCCCCAAACACCACCAGGAGTCATTCCTGAGTGCAGAGCCAGGAGGAACCCCTGTGCAACCCCAAAAAGCAAAAAAAAAAAAAAGAGAGAAGATGTGTGCTGCTCGCCTTGCATGTAGCGAACCTGGGTTCAATCCTTGGCATCCCATATGGTCCTCTGAGCCCTGCCAGGGGTGACCCCTGAGTGCAGAGCCGGGAGTGAGCCCTGAGCACAGCTGGGTGTGGCCCCAAACAAAGAAACAGCAACAAAAGGTCACTTGCACTTCCTGTGGACCAAGGCAGCCTCATATCAGCGTGAACGTGGCTGTTTTTCGGACAGAAGCCCAGAAGTACACGCATCTTCATGGCGGCCTGCGCCGGCCCTTCCAGTGTTGTTGGGGGTGAGAGAGATGTGTCTCCCAACGTCCCTGCCGCATCCCTCCAGCCGTTTCCGTGCCGATGCGGAGCCGCAGGGAGGTACCTGCGTCCGCAGCTCCGTCCCCTTGTCTGTTCTGGAGGGAAAGAGGCAGCTTGGAAAGAGGCGGAGAAGCACCCGTGGGAGCCTCACAGCACCGTTCATGGCAGCCCTGTGGGAAACAGCCCAAACGTCCAGCCATGGGTCAGCAAGACGGGCCTCTCCACAGAGCACAGCGGCAGTGCCCGCTGGGTATCTCTGCTGTGCTCTGTGTCTCTGTGTCTCTGTGTCTCCATGTCTCTGTGCCTCTCTCTGTGTCTCCGTATCTCTGTCTCTGTGTCTCTATCTCTGTGCCTCTGTGCCTCTGTGTCTCTGTGCTCTGTGTCTCTGTGTCTCCATGTCTCTGCATCTCTGCGTCTCCGCATCTCAGTGTCTCCATGTCTCTGTGGCCCTGTGTCTCTGTCTCTATCTCTGTGTCTCCATGTCTTTGTGTCTCTGTGTCTCTGTGTCTCTCTTTTGTCTCCATGTCTCCGTGTCTCTGTGTCTCTCTCTGTGCTCTGTGGCCCTGTGTTGCTGACCAGATGGAAATGACTCACTCCCCAGTGCTCCTATTTTGTGCAGTGCAGCAGTGACAGTAGCAGGACTCAGCGACCTCCTCAGAAGCGAGTGAGATGCATGTCATCTGGCCCTTCAGTGCCTGGGGCAGCTTGGGGCTATCCTGAGTCCCCCCTGGGTGGCAGGGGCCTAGGGGCCTCTGGCCTGGGCGTGGAGGAGCAGTCGGGATCCCTTGTGGGGAGTCGCCCTCCCGGGGCATGCTGGGGGGACAATGGCTCGCTCGGGGGTCACCGGGAAGCGTCTCCAGCACCACCTCATCTGCTCCGTGTCCCCACTGCGACTTCCCGGACTTTCCCTGGGCTGGGACAGGACCACCCCAGGTGCCCCGCCTCACCGGACATCTGTCCAGATGACCCTCGCGGTCTCCTGGTGGGTCCCTGGCGCCCCGGGATCTGTAGAGGCACCCCATGGTCTGGCTGGCAGCCCCAGATCTATTGCACTGAACCCCACCTCCCTGTTTCCCAGGGGTGTACCCTAGGCGGCCACAGGAGGCGTCCTGTCTCTGCTCACGCCCTCTTCAAGCCCCCTACACCCCGCCTGGAGAGACACATCTCTGGATCTTGGCTGGGCAGTTGGGAGTGGGGGCAGCGTCTCGGCCCCTCCACCAGGCGGCAGCAGCACCCCCTCCCTGGGAGTCCTCTGCTGTCTCTGGAAGTCCATCTGTCCATCTGCCTGTCCATTCATCCCCTGGCACCCTGCTTGCCCTTGCCAGAGGCTCCGGCTTGGGGGTGAGGTGGGAAGGTGCCTGAAGGTTCTCTAAGAGAGCGCGAGGGGGTTACAGTGTAACAGGCTGCCCGCATGCCTCGCACGTGGGGGGCCTGGGTCTGGTCCCCGGTACCATGTGGCTTCCCCAAGCACCCGGCCGGGAGGGAGAGTTGCCTGGCCTGGCCTCTGGAAGCAGGGCCCGGAGCTCATGAAAGCCTGCCCCGGAAGTACATAAGGGACAGGGCTGGGCCTGCAGCGGGGTGCCCCAGTCGCCCCAGGATAGGTCAGGTGCTGGGGGTCAGCCCTGTGGAGAACCCCTAGCCGCTGAGATTGGGGGAGACGCAGGGGACACGCCGGCCTTGGTGTGCTGAGGCTTTGCTTGTTGGCCGAGGCAGTGATGGAGGTGGCTCCATGCTCCTTCCTTCAGTTCCCACCAGACTGGAACCGAGAGGGACATGTGTGCACCAGGAACATGGGCCCCGTGGGTGTGTGGGCGTCGCCAGTTCAGCCCTGCGGTGCCCAGTCACTTTCCTGCCCTCTCACCCTCTTTCGGGACCAGAGATGGGCGAAGGGTCATGGTGGGGTTTTTCCCAGTGGCCGCAAGTCTCCGGGCTGGCTGCCGCTTCCCTGATGCTCGTCTGCGGGTCTCTACACCGGGGATGGGAGCAATCGTGGAGCTGGAGGGGAGGGAGGAAGGCAATGTGTGTGTGTGTGTGTGTGTGTGTGTGTGTGTGTGTGTGTTGGGGGGATTCCCCTGCTCACCGGGGAATGCACTCCTATGCTTCACTCCTTATCCGGCTCTCACCAAAGGCCTCCGCTGCCTGCCCCCTTTCCCCTCTCCCTTCACTCCCAGCCCCCAGATACCCCCTCCCAGCACGCGCGTCTCATCACTGTGATTACACCGTATTAGCCGCAGTGATTGTTCTAGGCACTGGCACCTCATTACTGAAATAAAGTTCGCGCTAATGGGAGTCCTGCAGCTAATGCCTCCGCTTACCTCTCCTGAAAATGTGCTCCCGTGATTAGCAGGAGAGGCACATGCATATATTCATGGGGAGGGGGGGAGCTCCTCCCCATCCTCACCTAGGAGAGGGAGGCTGGGCGGGCTCAGGGAGGGGTGGGTGGGGGACAATTTTCTGATGCCACCAAGGCGAGTCCCGGCCCACCATTCTGATTTGGGGTTCAACAGGGCTTTGGGAGCTGACAACACCCTCCTCCCTCTCCCCCCCCCCATCCCCAAAGGAACCTAGACACGTATCCATTTCCTCTGGGCAGGGTGCAACTGAACCACCACCCACCAAACAAAAGACTCCGCAGGAACCCAGAGGGTGTGTCCTGACCTTGGTCCCCTGCAGGACCAGCCGGCTGCAGCCCTGCCCAGGCAGTTTCCTCTGCCCACTCCTCGAATCCTTCCGAGAGGAACACCGTGAGCCCCGCGCCTGCGCTGGGCGCCCAGACGTCAAAGGTGACCCCCACTTGTCCTCATTGCACCCTCAGCGGGACAGAGATTCCTAAGAACTTGGGTAAACTGCCCCCTTGCCCTCCCGCCACACACACACACACACACACACACACACACACACACACACACACACAGAGTCTCAGTCCCGCACCGTCTGCAAGGCTGCCGCCCGGGAGAAGCATCTTGGGTACCACTTGGGTACCACTCACATCTCCCGGGATGCTCCTGGCTGGGGCAGTCGCGCCCCGAGAGTCGCCCTTCTCGGCGCTCGCCAGCAGAGGGCGCCGCGGAGCCGAGGGCGGCTCCCCGGGACGGGCCGGACCCGGGGCCACTGCCCGGCCGGGCCTCTGGCCCTCGGCGGCGGCGGCGGCGGCGGCTCGCGGGCGGCGGGCAGGGGCGGTTGTGCCGCCCAGCCCTTGCCAGACGCAAGGTGGAGGCCCCTGGAGTACTTTCGGCGGCTTCTGTTCACTGCGCGGCCGTCTGCATATTCTAATCACGCGGCTCCAATTCCCCGTTAAGCAGCTGTTCCCACAAAGAGGGACAATGGCCCGGCCCCACCCCTTCCCGCGCTGATTCCAGCCTTGTCTTCGCCCGCTGCCAAATCTTTGATCAGTTTTCACTCCGGATCTGGAGGGCATGTTACAAAGTGCTTTGGGCGGGCTGCCAGCAGGCACCTCGCTGGAGCGTGACAAGGCCCAGAAGTGCCACTGTCAGGAGATGGAGCTCGCAGGATGCCTTTTAAAAAATAATTATATTTGAATTTTAAAAGCCATCTTCATAGATGGGAGTGGATTCATTTATATGGAAAGCTATGCGGGTCCCTCCACTCTTTGACGCGCTGGTGTGGCCTCTACTTCCTTTGCAGCCGGGAGGAGGAAGAGGGGAGCTCTGGTGACGCCCAGGGGCCCCCAACCAAAGGGTCCCAGACTGGGGGTCCCTTCGCTCTCTCTCTCTTTCCTTCTTTTCGGGTCACACCCGGCGATGCACAGGGGTTATTCCTGGCTCATGCACTCAGGAATTACTCTTGGTGGTGCTCGGGGGATCATATGCGATGCTGGGAATCGAACCCGGGTCGGCTGCATGCAAGGCAAACATCCTAACCGCTGGACTGTTGCTCCAGTCCCATCAGCCCCTTCTCTGCACCTCTGCCCCAGACTATGTGACTGCCCTGATGTGTGTGTGTGTGTGTGTGTGTGTGTGTGTGTGTGTGGTGTGTATGGGGAGGACAGGGGGGTTGTCCTCACAGTGGGGAGTAGGGGGATCCAAAACGAAATTTGCTGGTCCCAGAGCTAGTAACAGTGTCTGTCCCCGACTTCCAGGGCGGTAAAATAAACCGAGCATCCCTCCGGGGTGGCTGGACGGCTCTCAAGGCCATCACACATTAACCCCCCAACACCCCCTGTTGCCGCTATCTCCGCGGATTCCACGCCTCTGGGTCCCGTGGGTCCGGGGTCCGGGCAAGGTGTGTCCACGTGGTAGCTGGTGCTGAGGCTATTCCCCGGGTGGCTGGACAGCCCTGGTTGATGGTCTGGATGGGCGGGGCTGGGGAGATCTGCTGCTCTCGGAATCTTCCAGATTGCCAGCCGGCTGGGCTTGGGGTTTGCTTACAGCAGACTTCTCCTGGGCTCCCCCGGCGCCCGGTTAGTGGCTTTGATGGTCATGGCAGGAGCCTGTTGTGCATCGTGGGCTGGGGTTGGGATTAGGGCGCCTGGCTCTCTCACAAGTCCCCCTTGATTGCTGGGGGTTATCCGGATCGATTCAGATTCAAAATGTCTGAGGGGGACCTCAGGATTTTTGTTTTGTTTTGGGGGGACACTTCTGGCTGTGCTCTGGATTTACTCCTGACTCTGTGCTCAGGGATCATTCCTGAAGGGCTCAGGGGTCCATATGGGATTGAACCTGGGTCTGCTGTGTGCAAGGCTAGAGCCCAACCTGCTGTTCATACTTTCTCTCCAGCCCCGAAACCACTTTTCTTTCCTTCCTTCCTTCCTTCTCTCCCTTCCTTCTTTCCTTCCCTCCCTCCCTCCCTCCCTTCCTCCCTCCCTCCTTCCCTCCCTCCATCCATCCTTCTTTCCTTCCCCCTCCCTCCCTCCCTCCCTCCTTCCTTCCTTCCTTCCTTCCTCCCTCCCTCCTCCCTCCTCCCTCCCTCCCCTCCCTTCCCTCCTCCTCCTCCTCCTCCTCCTCCTCCTCCTCCTCCTCCTCCTCCTCCTCCTCCTCCTCCTCCTTCTTCTTCTTCTTCTATTAAACTGCCGTGAGCTACACAGTTACAAAGTTGTTCATGATCGATTTCAGTCATACAGTGTTCCAACACCCTTCCCTTCACCACATGCATTTCCCACCACCAGTGTCCCCAGGTTCCCTCCTGCCACCCTCCACCCCCAGTCTGCGTCTTTGGCAGACACCTTTCTTCTCTCTTTCTCTCTCTTTCTCTTGCGGGGCATTATGGTTTGTAGTACCCCCAAGCCCACTTTTCTGCAGGGGTGGAGGGAGGCATCCTGTGCTCTGAGCAGGACCCCCGGCTGCGGGTTAAACAGCTCCGGGCCATCCGCGCGCTCCCGCTCCTTCCTCTGTCTGAAGTCCGCGGACCCCAGAGCAGCAGCCCCATGGGGCGTCTGCTCCTGTGACCAGGACACTCTTCGGTCAGCTTGGCCAAGCCCTCGGCCTCCAACCAGTGGCCGGCCCGGCCCCTCTCCCTTCGGCACGCGAGAAAAACCACTGTCTGGTTGAGTGAGTTCTGCTATAAATCAAAGTGTCACCACTTAGCCAGCAGAAGTGATTTAATTAATCCGCGGCCTTGTCCCTTGAGCACGCCGCCACCTGACTGCTAATCAAGTCCCATCAGCAGGCGGAGTGCCGGGTCCCCTCTTCCAGCCGAGTGTCAGGAGATGAAGGCGGGGGAGGAGGGAGAAGGGAGCTGTCGTGGGGTGGGGTGGGGGGTGGGGGGCTTCAGACTGTCACCGGGAGAGAGTTCCTTGCCTGGCAGCTGCCTCTTTATACCCCGTCGGCCTCGTCTCGGCTGAGCTGCCGGCAGGACCCGTCTCAGTGATATTAATATAGACATTATCTATTGTCCGTATCTATTTATCAACCAGGATCTCTTGTCTGGGAACCCGTGACAGCTTGCATATTGCAAAAAAAAAAAAAAAAAAGGAAACTTAATCTTTCTTTTTTCTTTTTTTTTTTTTTTATCATCATCTAGTATTTAAGACGTTAACACACAAACACACACACACACAGACACACACACATAGACTACTCATAATCTTGGATAATCAGATAAAACCCGGAGTCTATGGAGCTGTGTCTGGGGTCCAGGGGGCACTTTTGGGGGGTGACCGTCTCTCCTCATCTAGGTGAAATGAACACAAGTCACTTCTCTGTCATGGAAGCAGACAGGTGGAGTTTGTGCTAACAGTCTGGGAAGGGGAGACGGAGGCTTAGTCACAGGGTGAGGCGTGGCGGGGTGGGGGTGAGGGTGCTGGGGGGAGGAGGAGGGGGGTCCATTTCCTGAATCTTCTCCCGGGTGATGGCTGGCTGGCTCACTGGCCCGGATGGGAGAAACGGGGGCAAACAGAGGTCAGGGAACTTTCCAGCGAGTTACTGAGTCTTTGGATCCTGGAATCCAGCCCTCGTTGGGGGTGGCGGTGGGGGTGGGGGGGAGGAGTCCCCAGATGCTGTCTGCGAACACGGGCTTCTCAGGAACTGGATCCCTTTCCGATTCCTGAGCGCTGAGGCACTTCCAGAAACTTCCAGAAAAGCCTCCTGTAGCGGGACGACAGGCAGCAAGACGCTCCCAGATGCCCCCAGCACATCTTGCATCAATTAGATCCCAGACGCCGGCCCCTCCCCCGGGAGCACTCGCCCCCCGCCTGCCCCGCTGCCGGGTGAGTCATCCCGTCCCGAAGGCGGGACCCTCGCGCCTGCAGCCCCCGCCCGGTCGGCAGGGCTGTGCACGGGGCCCCTCCCCGGACGGACGGGCCGGGCCCCGCCCCGCGAGGCTCTGGGTGGGCTCGGGTCAAGGCCAGCGGGTCTCCCCGGCTGCGGGCTGCGCGCCCGGAGGTGCGAGGGGAAGCGCGGTCCTCTGCGCGGCCGCGGGGGCCCGGGGGCTGCGCTCCCGCCGCCGGACACGAGGGGGCGGTGTCGCCGCCTCTGCCGTCCGCTGAACTCCGGCAACTCCTGCAACTCCTGCAACTCCTGCAACTCCTGCAACGCTGAACACGGGTCAGGGGCACAGAGGCAGCGGGCGAGGTCCCGACCCTATCTGGGGCTGGGCACCCCGCAGAGCTGGGTACACGTCTGTCGGGACTGCGGACTGTGCATCTGGGTGTCTTCCCTGGAAACAGTGTCCCCATCTGCAGAATGGGACTCCTCAGCTCCTACAGGGATGAGATGAGGGTGGCCAGAAGGTCCCCCCAGCTGCAGGGGAGGAGCTGGGAGATGCAGCGAGCCCTTTGCCCGCCCTTGCCTTCTTGCAGCACCCCGGAATTTGAACCCTGTTGCACAGCTGGGACCCAGAGGGTGACCCCCCTCATGGCAGCTCAGGGTGCTGGGACCCCCCCCCCCCCCCCCCTACACACACACACACACCGCCACGAATGCGGCTGGGACTTGGCAGCCAGGGAGCTGCTGTTTGTCGGATTGCTTCTTTTTAGACCCAGTTTGGAAACAGCTGTTGCGACATGAATTTGGAAACAGCTGTTGTGACATTTGCCAGGGTCACCACCGGGACTAGAACGAGGACAGCAGGCGAGTCTTCAGGTGGGGGCGGCGTGAACTGGTTCTCCTGTCTCTCCTTCATGGGAGAGAGCTGGCCAACTGCGCCCGGGCTCGGGTGGCAGCCAGGGAAGGCAGGGAGCAGGAGTGACCCGCTGGGACACTCCTTCAGAGGAAAGACCAGCACCGCAGCTCAACGCTGCCGCAGCCTTGGAAGCTCTTTTTGGGTTTTGGTTTGGGGGCCACACCCAGAGGTGCTCAGAGCTCACTCCTGACTCTGTGCTTGGGGCTCACTCCCGGTTCTGTGCTCGTGGCTTACTCCTAGCTCTGTGCTCGGAGCTTACTCCCAGCTCTGTGCTCAGGGCTCACTCCCAGCTCTGTGCTCAGGGCTCACTCCTGGCAGGGCTTGGGGGAACCCTTTGGGATTCTGGTGACCAAACCCAGGTTGGCCATGTTCAAGGCAAGCCCCCTACCCGCTGTAGAACTGGAATCAAATGTCCAGCAATTTTTGATTCTCTTTTTTAAAAAAAAATGGCTTTTGGGGCCACACCTGGCGATGCTCAGGGGTTACTCCTGGCCCTGCACTCAGGAATTGCTCCTGGCGGTGCTTGAGGGACTATATGGGATGCCAAGGATTGAACTGGGCTCAGCTGCACGCAAGGCAAACACCCTCCCTACTGTGTTTCGCTAAATTTTAAAGTCTCCCCCCAGCCCCCCAGACTGGCAAGTCCACTTCGAGGAACTTATTGTGTAGAAACGCCTGTTTGTGAGTTCTAAGACGTGCCCACCAGCTATTTTCACAGGGCGGGGGGCCTTTGGCTCCTCCCCACCACTCGGATATCCAGCAGCAGAACAAGCATCTATGTCAGTGACCGTCTCAAAAGAACTGAGACGTCTCCAAACACTGGGGACTCCAGGAAACTCGAGGGTCCGGGATGCGTCTCAATGCTCTGGCCCCAATTCCAGCAACTCTGGAAGATTAATAGATGCACATGGACTGGCACACACCAGGGCTCTGCAGTTGAGAATCTCTCCTGTGGGCAGTTCCTGTGCCCTGGGCCCTCCCAGTCCACATCCCAGGTTCATGTGGATATATTGGTTTCCTCATTTCTTAGGCTCAAAGCTCCATTGCAAGTCATCTAACCCTTTTACTCTTGATTTGTGGCATCAATTTTTATGTTATTGTTTGTTTGGGGGCCACACTGGCTTTGCACTCCGGGATTACTCCTGGTGGGGGGGGGGTCCATACTGGTTGCTGGGAACGGACCCCAGGTCAGCTGTGTGCAAGGCAAGTGCCTTATCCCTTATAATATCTCTCCAGCCTGATACCAATTGGCTTTTGTTTTTGGTTCACCCACCTGGTGTTGCTCAGGGGTTCCTCCTGACTCTGCACTCAGGAATCACCCTTGGCAGTGCTCAAGGGACCGCATAGGGTGCTGGGGATTGAACCCGGGTCAGCCGCGTGCAAGGCAAGTGCCCTACCCACTGTGCTATCACTTTGGCCCCATGTGATACTAACTTCTTAAATGTCTATTTTGGGATGTGGGAGGTAGCCTGGGGGCTAGAACTCATGCCCTGTATGCTCGAGGCCCCGACTGTGACCCCTGGCACCAGTCCTGCAGAGCTCTATTGGGGGGCCTTGTGACCTTTGTCCCTGTTGGACTGAGCACTGAGATGTCTGGCCTGGTTGGTTGAGTATCACCAGGTGTGACCCTGGGGTGCCCTGCGCACAGCCCGGGAGGGTTCAAGCTGCCTCTGCCATGACTCTTAGTGCTTCCTGCACGCTGGTCACCCTCTGGCCTGGGCATGGCCAGGTCCCTGGTACCCTGGAAGGAAACGGATGCGAGAGATTGGCTCACCCGGGCTGTCAGTGAGCAAGTCAGGCCTGCCTCAGGTGATGGGTCGTGTGCTCTCTGTCGCTCGTCACCTTACAACTCTCTCCTCGTTGTCTGGAGAGATGGCACAGTGGGCAGGGTGCTTGCTTTGCCCTGGGTCACCCTGAGTTCGATTCCTGGCATCCCACCTGGACTTCTAAACTCTGGTGGGGGAATAAGCCCTGAACATGGCCCAGTGTGGCGCATCTAAATTCAAACAAACACAAAGAATTCTTTCTTTCTTTCTTTCTTTCTTTCTTTCTTTCTTTCTTTTTTCTTTCTCTTTTGGGGTCACACCAGGCAATGCTCAGGGCTTACTCCTGGCTCTGCACTCAAGAATTCCTAGCAGTGCTCAGGGAAACACACGAGGTGCCGGGGATCGAACCCAGGTCAGCCACTGTGTGCAAGGCAAACGCCCTCCCCGCTGTACTATTTCCTCTGGCCCCATCAAAGATCTCTTTCTTCTGGTTTCTGCGGCTTGCATGTGCTGGGCAGCGAACCCTGGGCCTTCCACAGGCAAAGCCTGTGTGGTACCGCTGAGGGAGCGCCCAGCCACCTTGAAGTTTTGCCTTCCTGTCCTTTGGTTGCTGTGGCAGCCGGTGCTGGGCTGCTGCGGTTCCCACATGTGGTTGTGTGGGCTCCCCCCTCCCCTCACCCCCCAGAGCCTGGCACTGCAGCAACAGGGGCAGCTGTGATGGTCAGGGGAGCGAGAGGGGCTGGGGTGGCACCCACCACCTCACCCCCAGGACAGGCTCTATCGTGGAGATGCATCCCGGACCCTCGAGTTTCCTGGAGTCCCCAGCGTTTGGAGACGTCTCAGTTCTTTTGAGACGGTCACTGACGTAGATGCTTGTTCTGCTGCTGGATATCCGAGTGGTGGGGAGGAGCCGAAGCTGCCCCCCCCGCCCCCCGCCATGAATATAGCTGGTGGGCACGTCTTACAACTCACAAACAGGCGTTTCTACACAATAAGTTCCTCAAAGTGGACTTGCCAGTCTGGGGGGCTGGGGGGAGACTTTAAAATTCAGGGGTTCATGCCAGGCTATTTCGCTTGGGGCACCCCAGAGAGGGGCGGAGGAGACCCCGCCCTACCCCAAGGGACCCAGCCCCAGACACCCAAAAACCTCCAGAACTCAACCGACGCCACACTCACGGCCACTCTCCACACACACCCGGGCCGAGCCTCGCCCATGAGTGAACTTATTCCTGGACACTTCATATCACACACCCTGCCCATACTCCAAGAGCACTGCACCACATTTGATGGAGTTCAAAGTAGGAGGCGACCAACCTTAGAGGGAAATATTGTTTTATTTCGGTTCTGCCTTGGGACGGGGGTTGGGGTTCGTGATGGAAACACCCGAAATATGGTGGTGGGAAGGCGTCATGGTGGTGGGATTGGTGTTTGAATATTGAATGTAATCAAATATTGTGAGCTAACTTATAGCACTGTAGCACTGTCCTCCCATTGTTCATCGATTTGCTCGAGCGGGCACCAGTAACGTCTCCATTGTGAGACTCGCTGTTACTGTGTTAGGCATATTGAATACATCACGGGGAGCTTGCCAGGCTCTGCCATGCGGGCGAGATACTCTCGGGAGCTTGCCGGGCTCTCCGAGAGGGGCGGAGGAAACGAACCTGGGTAGGCCGTGTGCAAGGCAAACGCCCTACCCGAAATAGAATAAAATTCAGGGGTTGTCGAAGAATTGCATTCCTCACAGTCCCCCACCTCCCCCCTCCTCAGTGACTGAAGGACAGACCCTGACTGCACCCACCTGGGTCTTATCAACTGTTGCCCATCCCCCAGCTGACGAAAGGATTCATTTCGAGTCACGTGAATTATGAGTGCTGCTTTTCATCTGTTTATCCGCCATTTATATTTCTCTTACGAGCTGTATTTCACGTCCTTAATCCATGCTGTGCTTTGGCCGTGTCTGCTTCATGGGGATATACAAGAGCTCTCGGAGCACTAAAGGGACGGGGAACGTGTCTTTTTTCTCGTTTATTGTTTGCGTTTGTGATTCCCACTCCATCCACCACATATAAGATTTTAATTTTCATGTAGCCGGAGATAGTCGTCTTTTCTTCCTGTCTTTGGGGTTTTGTGTGTGCCTTGTCTTCTCCATAATTATATATATGATTATAATGGCCTTTTTTTTCCTCCTTAGCTTTTGTAGGTTCTTATTTTATCACAGCGCTAAAATCTTGCCACCCCACCAAGTGGGGGGTAACCCAGACGACGAGGATGGGATTCGAACCCACGCGTGCAGAGCACAATGGATTAGCAGTCCATTGCCTTAACCACTCGGCCACCTTGGGCTGGAGCAATAGCACAGCAGTAGGGCATTTGCCTTGCACGCAGCCAACATGGCCGACCCGAGTTCGATTCCTCTGCCCCTCTTGGAGAGCCCGGCAAGCTACCGAGAGTTTCTTGCCCGCACGGCAGAGCCTGGCAAGCTCCCCGTGATGTATTCGATATGCCAAACACAGTAACAATAAAGTCCGATGGAGACGTTACTGGGCCCGCTCGAGCAAATCAATGAACAATGGGAGGACAGTGACAGTGACAGCTTTTGTAGGGTTTGAATTTTTAAACTGAGCACTAAGCCTTTTGGAATTTATAGTGGGGGCAGGGAGAACGACACACGATGTAATTTAATTTTTGTTTGTTTTTGTTTGGGGGGGCACCCTCAGCGATGCTCAGGGGTTACTCTTGACTCTGCACTTGGGGATCACTCCTGGGGTTCTTGGGGGGGACCATATGGGATGCTGGGGATGGAGCCCAGGTCAGCTGCATACAAGGTAAGTATCTCGCCTGCTCCAGCCTCTCAATTTAATTTCTGGACTTTGTGGTGGGCTAAGAGGGCTGAGGTGGGGCGCGACCTGTCCAGAGTTTCCAGGATGAGGTCATGGGGAGACAGGCAGATGCAGTTTCCAAAGAGGGGGTGCTAGTTCAGGGCAGGGGTCTGCAGAACCCAGAGCTTCCAGCCTCTGGGGCACCTGGACGCAGGGCTGGGGGGGCTTTCCAGGGTCTTCCCGGTGTTTGGGGATCCCCAGCAGTTCTGAGGCCTTGGGGAGCCAGCTGTGTGGCGCTGGGGGGCCCAGGTGGGCCGGGGGCCGTGACCTTCCGGTTCATGGAGCCACATTCCCTGGCCTTAAGGTGTGTCTGTGAGCCCCACACGGAGGCCTCCTGGGGGGCTGGCGATGCGATATTTGTGTGTTTTCTTTCCCCCTGCATGTGCCGCCTCCAGTCATGCTCAGGGCTGATTCCTGGCTCTGTGCTCAGGGATCACTCCTGGTGGGCTGGAGAGTTAGCCTGGGGTGCTGGGGATCAAATTGAACCTGTTTTTTCTTTTCTTTTTTTTTTTAATTGAATCACTGCGAGATAGAGCATTATGAAGCTGTGCCTGATTGGGTTTTAGTTATACAATGTTCCAACACCCGTCCCTCCGCCAGTGTAATTTTGTCCTCAGTTTCCCTCCCATCCCTCCCAAATCTCCCCCACCCCAGCCTACCTCTATGGCAGGCACCTCTCTTGTGTCTGTCTGTCTGTCTGTCTCTCTCTCTCTCTTACACACACACACACACACACACACACACACACACACACACACACACACTTCAGGCATTATGGTTTGCAATCGAGATGCTGAAAGGGATGGACCCCGGGTCTGCCGCACGCCCTCCCCCCATGCTATGGCTCTGCCTCCAATGTTTGTGTATTTTCTGTACCTCTGCTGGCCCAGCTCGAGTCGGGGGACCATCAGGTTACAGGGCCTGAGCGAGCCAGACTCCACGACGTATCTGGGGCCTGGAGCACCTCGGCCCCCGTCTCTGAGTCCCTCCGCCCCCCTGTCCCCGCCCCTCCCTCCGGGGCTGTTTGAGGCTGTTCCCCCCTCCCCACCCCCAGCCCAGCCCCTCAACTCGCCCGTCTGTGCTCACTGCATCGCAATCGTGGGCAGCTGGCACAATCTTCCTGGCTTTCATGCAAGTCCGAAGTGTTAGGAAGTTTCTTCTCTCCAGTGGAGTAATTAACTTCGGTGGTAGGAATTATAATTTATCTCCTGGCGGACCGTGTGGCAGGCGCAGCTTCTCAGACTCGGCGAGGAAAAGCAGCCGGTAAACAGCTCTTCTCCGAGCGGGTCCTTGTAGGCAATAAATAAGTGAAAATGAAAATGTTGCCAACTGCAGCCCCCGGGCGGGGAATAAAAGATGGATGGGAAATTGGAGTTGAAGGAGAGGGGTTCTCACGCTGGGCGTCTCCCTTGGGGCCCTCGGGCCCTCGGGTGTGGCTGGATTCTAGGGGAGGTTTGGTTTGCAGTATTGCTTCGTCTTGACTCACACCCGGCAGTGCTCAGGGCTGACTCCTGACTCTGTGCTCACGGGCATCACTCCTGGCGGGGCTCGGGGGACCCTCTGTGGCGGCAGGGATGGAGCCGGGTCAGATGTGTGTCAGGCCCGCACCCTCCTGCTGTGCTGTCCCTCCGGCCCCTGTCCATTGGTCCTTGGCAAGGATACCAAACCAACTCAGCTGGGGGTGAGCGGGGTAAGAGTCCTTTCTTTTTTTTTCCTTTTTTCTTATTTTTACTATTTTATCGAATCACTGTAAGATAGGCCCTTACAAAGCTGTTCATGATTGGGTTTCAGTCATACAGGGTCCCAGCACCCATCCCTCCACCAGTGCACATTTCCCAGCACCAGGATCCTCAGGTTGTTGCTGTTGTTGTTGTTGCTGTTGTCGTTGTTGTTCTTCTTCTTCTTCTTCTCTTCTTCTTTTCTTCTTCTTCTTCTTCTTCTTCTTCTTCTTCTTCTTCTTCTCTTCTTCTTCTTCTTTTCTTCTTCTTCTTCTTCTTCTTCTTCTTCTTCTTCTTCTTCTTCTTCTTCTTCTTTTCTTCTTCTTCTTCTTGCTCCTCCTCCTCTTCCTCCTCTTCCTCTTCCTCCTCTTCCTCTTCCTCTTCCTCCTCCTCCTCTTCTTCTTCTTCTTCTTCCTCCTCCTCTTCCTCTTCTTCCTCTTCCCCCACAAGGGTATTGGAAAAACTGAGCAGCTCCCTGTGAAATAAATTCATGCTCCTGCCTTGCACTCAATATAAACAAACTCAAAGACCTCAAAGTAAGATCAAAACATAAAATCATTATTTTTTTTTGGTTTGTTTTTGTTTTGGGACCACACCTGGCAATGCTCAGGGGTCACTCCTGGCTCTGCACTCAGGAATCACTCCTGGCGGTGCTTGGCAATGCCATATGGGATGCTGGGATCGAACCCAGATACGCTGCATGCAGGGCAAGCCCCTTCCCCACTGTACTATGGCTCCAGCCCCTAAAATCATCTAGAAAAAAATTCCCCAAGCAAATCTTTGTGAGTGGTTTCTTAGACAAGATATTGACAGGATAAGGGAAGGCATTGGCCTTGCACGCAGCCAACCTGGGCTCAATCCCTGGCATTCCACGTGGCCCCCAGGGCATCGCCAGGAGTAATTCTTGAGGGCAGAGTCAGGAATTACCCATGAGTGTTGCTGAGTTTGACTCCAAATCTAAAAGGAAAAAAGTAAGACAGTGACAGAATAAAGGGCGGGGGGGGGAGGGGAAATCAGACACAACTAAAATTTGAAAAAACTCTTGTGTTGCAGAGTCCATTAGGAGAAAAGACAACCCAGAGAACAAGAGAAAACACTTCTGAATAAAAAAAGTGATGAGGGAATCCGTGGCCTTACTGGGAGGGGGCGCTTAGGGGCCACATCTGGCTCTGGCTCAGGAGTGCTCCCTGCTGGTGCTGTGGGACTGTGTGCATGCCGGGGGTCTGACTGGGGTCAGGGGGTGCATGGCCAGGGCCTGTCCTGTCTCTCCTGCGTATGTTTCAAAGTGTACAGAGCTGAGTAACCCAAAGGCCACCCAATTTATTATTTATTTATTTATTTATTTTAACTTTTGGCTTTTTGGGTCACACTCGGCGATGCTCAGGGCTTCCTCCTGGCTCTGCACTCAGGAATTACTCCTGGCAGTGCTCAGGGGACCCTATGGGATGCTGGGAATCGAACCCGGGTTGGCCACACGCAAGGCAAACACGCTACCCGCTGTGCTATAATCTCCAGCCCAAGTCAGGTTTTCTCTTTGTCTCTCCTGGTGTCCTCTTCCCCCGTCAGCCTCCTGCTCCTGGGCAGCCGGGAAAGTCTCCTCATCTCAGCTAAGGGACAGGAGCCCAGCACCCCCTCCCCAGCCCACGTCCCCCTCTGGCAGCTGTTCCTCTGGGCGCCCAGGCGGGCTGGCCATGGACGCTGCACCCGCGGGTGTGGAATATCCCAGATGTCTCGTCTCTCATCCCTCTCCACCCCTCGGGGCATCAGAGTGGCTCCCGTCCCGGTCTGCCATCTTGTCTCTCGTGGTCTCAGGTCCCCGAGGTCGGGCCCCTTCTGACTGCTCCGGCTTGCCCGCTGTCTCCGAATGTACTTTGAGGACGAACACTTCCCGGTGGGCCCTGGACCGAGCGGCCGGGGCGCAGAGAGCATCTGACTCCAGCATCTGAGAGCTTGACCCGCATGCCATCAGCAGGTGACCTACTTGTGGGGGAAATGTTTGTTGACAGGCCCACCGGCATCTCTGCACAGCACAACCCTTGCCCTCCCGGCCCGTTGTGAGTCCTTCCTCTGCTTACCGGCCTGCAGGTGAGGCCCGAGCGCGGAACCTGAGTGAGGGTCAGCGCGAAGAGCTACACTGCCCACCCGTGGAGCTGGGGACTGAGAAGCAGGCGGAAGTGGTGACCTTGGACGTGCTTGGGGGACCCTGACCGGGGGAGGGCGAAAGGAGGGAAGGGAAAGGGCAGGGGAGGGGAGGGGAGGGGTTAGCATCAACACCACGACCGGTGCCAACCTGCTGGTACTCATGCCACCACTAGTACCACCCGCTCATCTCCCTGCCCCTCCCCCCCACTGCGGGAGCCACGGCACCCCTCCACGGAACGCTCCATCCCACACCACGACTTCCGCCAGCACTGCCGACCTCTGTCACCGCACGCCAGCGACTATTCCAGGCCAGTCGAAGTCCACACCACGGGGCTTCAAGCCCCTCCTCTCCCCAGACCCCAACACCCGCACCTCTCGCTGCAGAACACAGACCAAGGTGTGCGTGGCACTCTTGGGGGCATGGAGAAGACTCGGGAGCCGGCCTGAGGTCTGACGTGGGGGACGTCTGTCACTCTGGCTGGTGGGGACTGCTGTGACCGGCCATGCGGGCTGTGACTCAGGACAGACACGGAAGGGCGTCTGGAGGGCACAGGGACGTCTCCTGGGACCTGGCCGCCTTTGAGCACTCTCAGAGTGACGGCGTCACATGTGACTTTCCACAGCGGCTGGGGGAGGCACGAGCCCCCACCCCCTCCCGCCCAGACGCTCCCCACAAGGCCTGTGCTCCTGGTTCCCAGAAGAGCCCACATGGGAGCACAGGGACATCCCACAGCCCCTTGGGAAGGAGGGTGCAGTGGGCCAAGAGCCAGCACTGCGGTGGCAGCCCCTTCCAGGGGAGATGCAGTGGAAACAAGGTCACGTGTTCATTTGTTTGCGTGTTTGGGTCACACGCAGCCGTGCTCAGGACTCACTCGTGCCTCTGCCCTCAGGAAACACTCCTGGTGGGCTTGGGGAACACTACGGGGGTGCCGGGGATTGAACCCAGGTTGAACACGTGCAAGGCAAATGCCCTCCCAGCTGTGCTCCAGTCACAAAAAAAGGGGTCACTCTCCTTGTTGTGTTCACCACCACCACCTGGCGGAGTGGCCTGGGGGGCCGGAGGGGGTCCAGCTGCTTTTGGCCGAGCAGATGGGAGCCGGGTGGCACCACCAAAGTCTGTTCGGCCTTTGGGAAGGGTGCTGGCACCAGAGAAGCCATCGGGTATGACCTGGGAGCACTGGCAGACGGAGCTGGGGCACGAGGCTGTCGAGGGCAGGTGGGACTTGGAAGAGCACAAGGCCCACATGGGATGGAGAAAGCTTTCTTTGTCTGGAAGAACATTCCAGGACCTGGGGCAGGCACCCCCCTAAGAGAGAGGAAGAGAGGGAGGGAGGGAGGGAAGGAGAGAGAGAGAGAGAGAGAGACAGAGCGGGGGGTGGGATTAGGAGCTTTAGTTCCAGAAGGCGGAGAGGCAGGGTTCTGGGTTGGGGTTTGGTTCGTCTTCTTTCTCTCTCTCTCTCCCCCCTTTTCTTTTCTCTTCAGCTTCCAAGATTCCGCTTTGCAATTATTGACAGGGAAAATCCTGAATTTAGTTTGTCCCGATTGCTCATCTGCTGTGCAGGCTCCCGTGCTGGGTGTAGGAGATGTGGACAGAGGTGTGTGACTGGGGGCCCGGGGGCTGGGGTTCTCAGGGGACACTGCACCTGAACGGAAGTGGGCTTCCTTGCAGGAAATCCGGGGCATCCTCCAAATCCCTCCTACGGAACTTTTTTTTAATAATGTAGGAGTCCTGCTATTTATTCAGCCATTGATTAAGCTGATTGAATTGGGCATGAACTCCACATTACTTTTTTTAAAAATTATATCACGGTGAGATAAAGTTACAAACTTTCATGTTTGAGATTCAGCCAAACAATGGTGGAACAACCATCCCTCCCCGAGTGCGCATTTTCCATCACCCACATCTCAGTCCTCACCGTGCCTCTATTGCAGACAATTTCTCCAACACACTCTCTCTCTCTCTCTCTCTCTCTCTCTCTCTCTCTCTCTAATTTTAGGCATCATGTTTTGCTCAAAATTTCCCACCACCATTCAAGCTAACCTGTCAGGGGCAGACGCTAGATAATTTATTTTCCACTGTTCATTTTGAGTATTAGGAGAGCTCACATGGCCACGGTTGTAAATGTAAATTCTAGACTGTAAACGGTTGGGTTCCAGAGACATCTCTGTATGGCACTAATCCGTTTTGGGATTCAGTTGGGAGCCTCTGGGCCAGGGCTGTTGGTGCACTAGGATGGCACCGGGAGGCAAACTGGGCATGGCAGCCAGTCGGCTGAGTGGGCGGGGACCTGGGGAGGGACAGCCGGGTCGTCTGCCACCATCCGGCCTGGAGATTCATCCTGGAACCCGCAGAACTGGGCCCTGCCTGTGGAAGCTCTTGGTCACTGGGATTCCATCTGGAGTAGGCGGGGAGAGCACACCTGCTCCATCTGGGGTGCCCCGGTGAAATTGGCTTGGTATGGGGCCCAGAGAGATCTCTGGCACTGTGATGTCTTCCGAGACTTGCTGCTGTATCTCTGGGTCAGGGCTGTTGGTGTGCCAAGAGCCACATTACAAAATTTTCAGCAGATCATATCTTGGTGAGGTCCATCCTGAGACGGGGGAGTCAGGTTGGGGGTGTGATGGTGATTTTGGATTGTGGAAGCAAGTGGCTGTGGGGGGCTCTGCGTGGGCGGGCACAGGCCAACCGCTCCCCTCCAGTTTACCCTGGTCTGTTCAGCCATGCATGGGTCCAAGCTTTTCTTCCGCTTTTGATCTCTTTCGAGATTTATTTAGGGGTCTCTGAAGCAAGGCTGGCAGTAGAGTTGGTTTGTAGGGTGCTTTTGTGCTTTCGTGTGTATTGGGAAGTGGGGGAGGTAGCCCACCCCAACTCTGAGAAAGCCTGGAGATTTCAGTCACAAGCCCCGCATACCCGAATTTTCAGCAGATTATATGTTGGTGAGGTCCTGCCCGATCTCTCCCTAACTCATCAGGTCTGCAATAGCGCCCACACGGGTCACCAGAGCTTCCGTAAGTCATGGGATTCGGCACCTAGGAATGCTGTGGCTCTTCCTTGGTCTCAAACGTTCTTTCTCATTTTGCCCTTTGAAAGAATCGTTTGAAATACTTCCAAGCTAACCCGAGGATCTGGAAAACAAATCAGCTCTTTGCCCCGCTCTGCCGTACTTTGCATTTCTCTTAGACTCACTGTGTTCAACCAGGAGCCAACGCCCGCCTCTGTCTGGGGAGACTGCAGAGCCCTGGAGCTCCATCCTGGCCGCCCCCCCACCCCCCGACGGGGCATTCCCATGTGGGCAGTTCGAGCCGAGCATCAAACAGCCTCACCCCGGGAGAATTGTAGCTGAGTGAAAAAGACCAAGAAGCTTCGGGGAGTCTGTTATTTCACTTTCTATTTTAGGAAAGTGGCCTAGATAAACACTCGGGGCCCCATCTGACGAGCCTCCCATGCAAACTCCTTTGAGGAGGAACTACGAGATATTGAAAATACAAAATGAAAACGGTCGTGGATGGAGACACACTGTTCCTCCCCGCTTTGCTGTTGACATTTCAGGGCAGATTCTTCTTGTGGCCAGGGCACTGGGCACACCCGCACCCGCCCTGTGCCTACCTGATGCTGGTAGCACCCCCTGTCCGGCTGTCACACCCCAAAACATCACACCCCTTCCATCCCTCAGTGGAGGGCTGCTCACGGTAGAACATTCCAAGAGGGCTGAGTGGTGTTAGGGTAGGGTTGCAAGAAAACCGTCCATATTTCTGCTTCCTTTGAGGCATCATTCAACTTCCCTATGCCTGCGACCCGGCCCCCGGGGGGCTACCAGCTACGGATGGGCAGTTAGAACCCCAGGGAGAGGCTGGTGGTTTTCAACCCTTCTCCACCAGTGTGGTTTTAGGAGCTCCAACGTCAGGCTGGGGGTCACGGGAGGAAGTTGAAACCAGGAGCTGAGGGGGAGACGCGGGCAGGAGGGGGGCTGTTCCCTGACCCCTCTTTTCCAGCCCCAGAGGCACTTCCTATTGTGGCTTTCCCGCCACTGGAGGGCAGGGGGCAGCTGTTGGTTCCTGGGCTGATCTGAGAGTGACCCCTTGAAGTGTAGGCTGGTGTCTGTGGCTGGGGACGGGGGATGGGGGCGGGATTTCTAGTTTACAAGTGTTCTGGATATTTCTGCCTATTTTCCACCATAGATCTCTGGTTGTATTAAAAAAATTTTTTTTTCAGTAAAGTAAACAAACACTGTCCTCCCGTTGTTCATTGATTTGCTCAAGCAGGCCCAGTAACGTCTCCATTTTGAGACTTGTTGTTATTGTGTTTGGCATACTGAATACGTCATGGGGAGTTTGCCAGGCTCTGCCACGCGGGCGAGATACTTTTGGTAGCTTGCCGGGCTCTCCGAGAGGGGCAGAGGAATCGAATCCGGCTTGGCCAGGCTGGCTGCACGCAAGGCAAACACCCTACCGCTCCAGCCCTCAGTAAAGTAAAAATAGCTTTATTCCAAGAAATTTTACTTGGAGAACTGTGAGCGGGGAGAAAGAGAGAGATATGTGGTCAAGAGAGCATTCAGGCTTCTTCAGAAAGGAGTAAAGCAGGGCCAGGATTTGGGAAAAGGTTCTAGACCATTGCTCTGGAATGTTCTATACCGTTGCTTCGAACTCTCTAGACTGGAGCTCTCAGCAACGCATCAATGTCACAGGGAAGACACCTCGGATTCTTGCTGAGCCTTTTGTATGCTGTACTTGTTTTTTATTTTGGGTCACACCCAGCGATGTGCAGGGCTTACTCCTGGCTCTGTGCTCAGGGATCACTCCTGGTGGTGCTCAGGGGACCATATGGGGTGCCGGGGATCGAACCCAGGTCAGCTGTGTGCAAGGCAAGTGCCCTCCCTGCTGTACTATTTCTCCAGCTCTCCTGTTCTTATCACAACCCTTAGATTCTCCTGTAGGCGTCTTTTTTTTCATCTGGGGGCCGCACCTAGAAGTGTCAGAAGCTATTCCTGGCTCGGGGATCACCTCCTGGCAGTGCGTGGGGAACTGTGTGTGTTGCTGGAGATCAGCTGAGGTCAGCTGCATGCAAGGCAAATGTCCTGTTTCTCTTGCAGCCGCTCAAGGAGACTCTGCCTGCAAGTCCCTAAGACTGATTGTAGCTTTGTGCAGTGGCAATATCATAGCCAATGGGGTTTATCTGGGGTGCGATTATTGCTAATTGAAAACTTTTCCCAAAGACGAATTGTGAGGCAAATACTGGGCCATGGTAACCCATCCTGCAGGATTTGAGGTGATTACAGTGGGCTCGCTTATTTCTCAAACTCTTTAGCGCTTTCTTTTCCTTTCGCTTTTTGGGTCACCCCGGGCTATGCACAGGGGTGACTCCTGGCTTTGCACTCAGGAATTGCTCCTGGCGGTGCTCAGGGACCATATGGGGTGCTGGGGATTGAACCCTGGGTTGGCCATGTTCAAGAACGCCCTAACCGCTGTGCTATTGCTCCAGCCCCTCTTTAGTGCTTTTTTAATCTTTAAAATTAGGATCTATCCTTCCTGGGATGCTTCAAGTGACATTGGACAATATTTATGAAAATTCTTTTTAAAATACTATGGTGACAAGGGATTATTTTTATTTAGACTCGATTCCTAATGTAAGGGGAAAAAAGAGATGATTGAACAAATGGAATGCCACAATATTGTTTAAAAAAAAAGTGTCATCCTGGGGCCGCAGCGATAGTACAGTGGGGAGGGCGTTTGCCTTGCAAGTAGCCAACACGGTTCAATCCCCGGCATCCCATATAGTTCCCGGAGCACTGCCAGGAGTAACTCCTGAATGCAGAGCCAGGAGGAAACCCTGAACATCACCGGGTGTGATCCCCCCCCCCCAAATGTGTTATCCTGGTTTGAGTGTTAACTCTTCACTTGAAATAGTGAATAAAGTTCTGATCTATAGACACCAGGCTGGGGACTATAGCTGGGGGTGCTTAGGGGACCGTAGAGTGCTGGGGATTGAGTTCCAGTGCTCCCATTGAGCTGAATCCTGGTGGAGATTTATTTTAAAATATGTTTCTTTTGAGGGAAGGATGCTGGAGCCATAGGACAATGGGGAGGGCGCTTGCCTTGCATGCAACAGACCTGGGTCCAATCCTTGGCACCCCATTTGGTGAACACCACCAGGAGTGAACCCCGAGTGCAGAGCCAGGAGCAAGGCCTGGGCGTATCCAGGTGTGGCTCCAAACCAACCAACCAAACACAACAAAACAACGACAACTAAAAAGCGGCCTCATTGGAGTCATTTTCCCCAGAAACTACTTCCCAAAGAAAGACAGAAAGGGGCTGGAGAGATAGTATGGGGGGCAGGGTGTTTGCCTTGCTCACAGCCGACTGGGGTTTGATGCCCGCCATCCCAGATGGTTCCCCAAGGAATAATTTCTGAGTGCAGAGCCAGGAGCAGCCCCTGAGCATTGCTGGGTGTGACCCAAAAAGCAAAATAAATAAATAAGACGCTTGAAAAGAAAAAAAAAGAAGGAAAGAAAGGAACGCTTATCACTGCCCCTGGAGCCCAGGAGTGAAGTTTTTTCTACGCCTTTGCTTCCCATCTGGAGTCTGCCTTCCCAAGAGGCTGCATTTTGGGATTTGCCTGCATCACACCACATGCTGGTTCTGAGGACACTCAGCGACCCGGTCAGCTTGGTAGTACAGAAGGGCAGCGGGAGGAAGAGAGGGTCGGAGACGAGCAGTGGAAGGACCCCAGAGAGATAGCCAGGTGTGGGCAAGGATGAGCAGGAAGAACTCAGAGATCTTGTCTTCTATTTTCAGTTTGGGTCAGACGCAGGGGCTGACTCCTGGCTCTGTGCTCAGAGATCATTCCCAAGAGGATCTGGAGGACCCTTTGGGGTGCCAGGGACCACGCCTGGTGTCAGCCTCATGCAAGGCCAGAGCCTGGCCTGTTGTACTGTCTCTTGGGTCCCCAACCCAAAGATTTTACTCGATGTCATGGTTGATGGATGAATCGGAGGTTCTTGTCTGCCAGGCAAGGTTCTCGCAGCTTCACACAGGGCTCAGTTACACGTGCAGCCCTCGCCTGCGTCTCTTTGGAAAGGACACGTTGGTGGTCGCATCCAGCAAAGCCCTCTAATGCCCCCCAAGTATGGACACCGGCGTTAGCGAAGCATTTCCAGGACAGGAGCAGAGTCGACCCCCGCACAAACAAACACAGTCTTTGCATTCGTTCCTCCCGATGGTCATTCATTCATTTAATTTTATTTATTATTTATTTATTTTATGAAAATACACTTTAATGACTATTTTTTAGAGACCAAATTGTTTCACTGATCTTCCGGATAATTAAAGAGAAACTGGTGAGGTGAAACAGATCAGTTGCAAAAGTCAAAGAATGACAGGCCAACTTTAGAACCCCAAGGCTCAGAATGAAATTCCACTTCTCCTTTGGGAGTATTTCGTCTGTCTTCTTGATTTATGCAAAAATAATTTTAATCTGCTTCTACGTGAAATTTTCAAACAAAATTTGCAGAAGGATTTTTATTCCTATTTTTAAAGCTTCTCTTTCTCTCTCTTTTTATTTTAATGAATCACTGTGAGCTATAATTACAGACTTACAAACTTTCATGATTACGTTTCAATCAAACAATGTTCGAGTACCCATCCCTCCACCAGTGCCCATTCCCCACCCCCAATATTCCCAGTATCCCTCCCCCTCCCCATCCCTTCCCACCCCCGGCCTCTGTGGCAGGCACATTCCCTCTTATCTCTCTTTCTGGGTGTGATGGTTTGCAATACAGCTATGAAGCGGCCATCATGTTTGGTCCATGGTCTGTCTTCAACACACATCTGTGGTCACTCGTTTAGGAAACTATCTTGTGCCATTGTCACAACCCGTCCCAGGTCAGAGCCTTACCCAGTGCTCCCAAACAGGAGTGAATGTGCCGCTGCTCCGGGTGGGCCTAGTGACACCGGAGCCCTGAGCTGCCTTTGTACCCGTCAGCCCTCGGGAGCCTCCTTCTGCCACGTGGCTGACCCGGGCAGAAGTAAGCACAAGAGGCCACGTCTGCCTTTGTATCCTCTGAGATGGGGTAGGTTCGGAGGGTTTTGAAACCTGCATTTCTCGCGCCGGTCCTTGGGCTATGGATCCCGTCACCTGCATAGCGGACTTAAGTGGAAGAGCATCAGTGGTGAGATAGTTGCTGTCGAGTGTTTTATCTCCCCCAGGCTGTGTCGCGATGTTCAGAATCCGGGTGGAATCTTCGTTTGGTTTCCCACTTCAGAGATCAGAATCTGAGGGCCCTTAAGTGGGAAGGGACCAGGTTGAATGAATTTCCTTGACTCGAGAAAGGAGGCGAATGCCCAGGGGGCCCCCATTCAGAGAGAAACGGGCAGGTGGCTCATTGGGGATACACGAGTGGTTGTGGTGGGATGGGTCACGAGCATGTGCATTTGGTCAGAGAGTCAGCTATTTTTTATTTTCCTTTGTCAAATAAACTTCCCGGGGAGTGGACAGTTATTTCCTGATCCCTCTATGGTCAAGTTAATATCATTATCAATCCAGTCCTGGAATCAGCCCCAGACACGTCATTAATGATGTTCCAGCCAATCGGAGAAGGAGATGCTGCAGATGTGTCCCCCACAACGGTGGTGAGTGCGTTGTACACAAGATCCCGTATCAACTCCCCAGTAACCTTGGGGGCGGAAAGCTGGCTGCAGGGGGCGTATGGGGGATGAGGAGCCTCCATGGAGGCATGGCCAGGGGTCACTCTTGAGCACAGAACCAGGAGTGACCCCTGAGTCCTGTTGAGTGTGGCCCAAGTCCTCGCCCCACCCAAATATAAAAGCAATTTTTTTAAAAAGCCAAGAAAATAAAAACACAACCTTAGCAGGAAGCTGCTCAAGGCGTGGACTTCAGTCCATAGGTCCAGAAAGGCGACGCGGCGGGCAGAGGGCCACACGGCTTTAGAGCGGGCAGTGGGCCCTGCGCGATCCAGAGAACTTTCTCATCTCTGGGAAAGGCTGAATGCGGATCAAACTGAGTGGCGCTCCCCTCGCCCCTCCCCACCACCCGCGTCCCCCCTGCTCTGCGGCACCACTCAGTGACCCGGTGGCCTTTCCGACCCTTGAGTTCCCAGCCTGCCTCTCCTGCCTCCTGCTAGGAGGGATCCGGAAAGAGACTTGTGGGAACAGATTTTGCACCAGGAAAACCTCCTGTTCCACATCACAAGGGAGGTGGAGTTGCCTGGTCTCTCAGAGACACACACACCCGGTCATGCTCCCTGGGCACCGGGCACCAGGGACACGCAGTCTGGAAAAGGGAAACGTGAACGCACTCTCTCTGTGTGTGGGTGTGTGTGTTTGTGTGTGTCTGTTGTGTGTGTATCTGTGTGTGAGTGTGTGAATGTGTGTCTATATGTGTGTTTGTGAGTGTTTGTGAGTGTGTTTGTGTGTGTATGTGTGTGAGTGTGTGTATATCTGTGTGTGTTTGTGTGTGAGTGTCTCTGTGTGTGAGTGTGTGTATTTTGTGTGTGTCTGTTGTGTGTGTATCTGTGTGCGAGTGTGTGAATGTGTATCTATGTGTGTGTATGTGTGTAAGTGTGTATATATCTGTGTGTGTTTGTGTGTGAGTGTGAATAAGCTGCTCTGGGACTGACCTTCCCAGTGACCCAGGGGGCAGAGAGCTGGCGCCTTGGGGGCACGGCCAGGGCTCCCTCCCGAGCAGAGAACTAGGAAATGGCCACGCATTTCAAGTCCTCACCTTCACATGCTCAGTAAGTGCCCAGACTTCTTTCCTGGCTGAGCAGACTCTGACAAGGGCCGTCAAGTGCCCCGACGCTCCCCCAGCGCCCCCTCCCAACAAAAACCAACCCCAAGAAGTGCGGGAGCTGGCTGAGGTCTGCAGCGCGGGCGTGCTGATGAGCGCCCGTGGTTTGCTGTTTGGGTGTGGGGAGGGTCAGAGCCCTTCTCTGATCAGCTTTGCCCCTGGTTCCTCGACAGCCAATGCGGAGTGCGCTTGGAAATGCGGGTAAACACGGGCAGGCATTAATATTAACCAAAGGACAAATATTTGTGGAGCTCCCTGGCCTTCGTGTTTACCTTCCCTCTGAGAAGCATGGTTAGCCAGAGTCACAGCAAACAGAGGGGCTCCGTCATCGGAGAGGCTGTGCCCCGCTCACCGGCTGTCAGCCCTGCACGCTGCACCCCCAGTAGGGAAGATTCTCCAGGCTCTGAGACAAGGTGCCAGTGCCTGGGTGCCCGCTCCTTCTCCCGGTCTCCCCTGGGTCTCCCCCGAGCTCAGCTCTCAGTGCCCTGCCCGCAGAAAGACCATTTCCCGAATGAATGAGTATTTACAGAACCTGCTAAACCCCGTGTCCCCAGGGCGCTCCTCTCCCGATGAGATGAGCAGGTTTTCTCTCGTGTCTGGAATGAGTTGGGCTTCTGGAAACTGTTTTTCTGGGGAGCGCGGTGGGAGACTGTGTTGAAAATGAAACTCAGTCTCTATGTTCACCTGGGCTCACAGTGCCGCCTTCCCGCTGGGGCAGACTCACTGGGATTTTTTTTTCCTTTCTTTTTTGGGCCACACCCAGGGGGTGCTCAGGGCTTGCTCCTGGCTCTGCACTCAGGGAGCACTCTTGGTGGGCTCCGGGCACCAAATGGGATGCCGGGGAATTGAACCTGAGTCAACCGCGTGCAAAGCAAATGCCCTGTCCACTGTCCTATCGCTCCGGCCCCTGCCTGGAGTGTGTTTTGAGAAGGAGAGTGGTTTGGGCTACGCCTCTGAGAACCTCAGAAGCTGCTTCCCATTCTGTGTTCAGACTTGCTCCGCAGTGCTCAGAGGACCATCGTGGTGAAGTAGGGCTGGCTACAGGAAGTAAAAGCTTTTTTCTTTTTCTCTCTTTTTTTTGGATTGGTATTTATTTATGGCATTTTTGGGTCACACCCAAAATTTTGGGGTTACTTCTGGCTCTGCACTCAGGGATTACACCTGGTGGTGCTTGAGGGACCATATGGGATGCCAGGGATCAAGCTCAGGTCTGCTGCGTGCAAGGCAAACGCCCTCCTCGCTGGGCTGTCGTTCTGGCCCCTCTTTAAGTGCATTCTTGGGGGGGGTGGGCTGACGGCCACCATCCCTAGTACTTGCTTTATCTCCAACACTTGCAGCTTTGTCCGCATGAAACCTGCACCCCCACCCCGCCTCCCTGGGAACCCCACTTCCTTTCCATCTGACTATTCCATGATGCCCAGTACCTCTGCTGATGCCCAGCATACCTCTGTCCGTTGGCGATGGGCATCACTTTACCTTCTGCCTGGCTGGCTCCCCCGTACAACTGAGTCACAGTCACCTTCACCTTCCAGGACTGACTTCCGCTGTGTGGACAGCTGTTGCCCACCCCCCGTCCACGCCTGTTTGGCTGATGTACCCCTTTGGGCGGTCACGAGCAATGCTTCTAGGCTCATGAACAGACTCTAATTCCTTTACTAAAACTCAAATCCTGAGGGCTGAAGCTACAGCACATTCAGGGAGGGCGTTTGCCTTGCACGTGGCCGACCTGGGTTCGATTCCCAACATCCCATAGGGTCCCCAGAGCACCGCCAGGAGTAGTAATTCCTGAGTGCAGAACCAGAAGGAACCCCTGTGCATCACCAGGTGTGACCCAAACAAACAAACAAACAAAAAAAAACTCAAAAAACCAGAACCTCGCATCCTGGTCTGCTGCCCTCCCTTTGGGAGTTACTCTTCAAAAGGGTCATCCAAGGACCCCCAGCTCCTGAATGTGAGCTTGGGAAGGGCCAGGGCAGGCATGTCCCCAAGGCCATGTCCCGCCCTCCACCCACCCATCCCACTTTGGAGAAGAGCAGCCCCTGGCCAGCGCGGCCCCCTGTAATGTCGAAGGTCGCGGCTTCGCTCTTAGGACTCCTGGTTTGGGCCAGACATGACAGAGATGGTGACCGTGGGGAGAGTTGCTCTGGGGCAGCCTCCCAGAGAAGATAAAGCCAGGAGACAGCTGGCCCCGCCCATGGGGTGCAGAAACCTCTGGAACCGGGCGGTCTGCAGGCAGAAGATTGATTTGGGCCTGTGTGTCCCCAGGACGCCAAACGCCCAGTTTCCGGTCTCCAGTGGCTCCTACCAGGGCACACTGCCCGCCCCAGCATCCATGGCACCGTGACTGTGGCCTTGGCTCTTGCCGTCTGGACTGGGGCTCTGTAGTCAGCACCATCCACGGGCACAGGAAACAGTGCCGTCCACCGTCCACGGGCACAGGCTCTGCAGTTGGCACCATCCATGGGCACAGGGGATGGTGCCGACTGCACAGTGCTGGGCCGGGGATGCAAGGGCAGGGGTGGGAAGGGACCGCCTGGCACAGAGGAAGGGCAGGGAGGGCATGTGGGGTGCATGTGTGCCCAGCGAGGCGGAGCCCCTGAGCCTGGCTCTGCCCTCCTGTCTAGGGTCCCCTTGCTGCCCCCACCCCTGTCTATCCCTTGCCTTGTGCCCCTGTGTGTCCCTCTGCCACCAGGCTGACTCCCGTCTCCCGTGTCTGGCCTTGTAAGGCGCCTGCACAGAGGCTGCTGGCTCTCTGTGGCCCTGTCGCCTATCACCCCCACCCTCTGTGTCCCCCTGTCGCCCACCACCCTCCCCCTCCCTGGCCCCGTCGCCCACCACCCCTGCAGGCAGTTCTTCTGTTTCAGACCCAGAGGGGTGGGAGGAAGGTGAGTGGGAGAGAGTGTGGCTGTGTTTGCAGAGCGGGTCCCGGGGGCCTTTTCTCCTGACCCCTGTGTCACTCCTGGGAGGTGCCCATGTTCGAGGAGCGTTGGGTTTTTTGGGTCCCCCCAACACCCCCTCCCCACCCCGCCCTCTGCACACACAGGCTTGTTTCCTGCCAATTCTGGTCGCTGCTGTGGCAGGTGCCCTGGGCAGTGGCCGGGCGTGGGGACAGCCAATCGCGACCTTGGGGTCCCCGGCCTCGTCATCCGCCCGGCCCAGTGCCCCTGACGTCACCGTCTCGGTTGCCAGGCTCGCCGGTCTGGTCTGAACTCAATGTGCAAACGGTCTCCCCGGCGTCTCATAAATATTCATCAGCAATGAAGTCAGAGAAGGCTTGGAAACGGGCGAAGGAGCCTCCAGCCCGAAGCCCACCCTGGACCCCCACCCTGGACCCCTGCCCGGGACCCCGCACCCCTGCTGGGCCGGCCGGGGAGGCCCAGGAGGGCCCAGGGTCTCCCAGGGCACAGGTGCCTGAGGAATGGGACATGGGTGCAGATGGGGAGATGCCGGGTTGCTCATTAGGGGAGAATGCGTCCGGGGGGTGACAGTGACCCGGGGCAGTGCCTTCGGGCCTGGCTGTGCTCCTGGCATCTCCTTCTGCCCGGTCGCCACCACCACCACCGACCGCTGGGAGAGCCTCGGGCGGCTGAACTCGCCTGCATGCCCCTTTTATTTTCCAAACTCCGCAGGCCCCCCGGAGAAGCCAAGAAGCCGGGGCGAGCGGAGGGGGGGGGGGCGGTGACTGGCGGCTGGTGGAGCTGTCACCTTCCAAGCAGGAGCCGGCTGGGTCTCCCCACCCCCCAGCCTGAGCCCCCCGCCCGGAACTGAGCTCTGGTGAGCTCTGGAGCCAGGGAGGAAGCGGGCCGGCCTCCGCTCCAGACAAAACGCATGAGGAGCCTGGTGCCAATTAACCTCCCTTTAATTGATAATTAATTTTAAAACCGATTTGCTCTCTGTGGAGCAGCTGAGACTCGAAGGAGTCGCGAGGCGGGATCGTGTCATCTCCCAGGAGATGCTGGGTCGAGGGAAAGTGAGTGCGGCCAGGTGGGCCGTGTGGACCCGCAGTGTGGACCCGCAGTGGCTGGGTGTCGGCCGCAGTCAAGGCCAAGGTCTCGGGTCTGGAGGGTTCCCGGGACAGGGGAGCTGGTTGTGCCCTCGGTCTCTCCTGTGTTCTTCCGGCCGCCCCGGGCCTTCTCCCGCACCCCCACACCTGTCCCCCACCCCGGAAGTCTGTCTTCCCTCTCCAACCCTGTCTCCAGATCTGCCCTGAGGCCCTGGAGCACATCCCAAGACCCTTGTTGGCTCCAGGGGGGGCAGAATCGATTCTCAAACGCCTCCTCTGGGGACTGGCTCAGAAGGCGTCCACCCGGCACCAGCGCACTCTCTACGCTCCCTAGGGACGTGGATCGATGGCCTGTGCAGTATCAATTGGTAATAAACCGCGCGCGCGGGTTGGAAGACAGACCCAGGAGGGCCATGTGGGGGTGGGGCAGACGCCGGGGCCGTGGGAGTCATGCAGGAGCTAGGAGGAGGGTCTGGGGCCCAGGGTGCTACTCAGGGGCGCAGTCTGCACCCAGACCAAGACTTTCCATCCACAAGAGTGGGGGGAAGCTGGGGGAGGGCACGTAGGGCTGAGAGGACCGAGGGTGAGGGGTGGGGGGTACAGTGACTTGGTCCGTCAGTACCAGGAATACTCATTGTGACCTGGTCCCTAAACTAGAATATGATGAATCACACACACACACACACACACACACACACACACACACACACATATGTCAGTCACTGTCCTCCCGTTGTTCATCGATTCACTCGAGCAGGCCCAGTAACGTCTCCATTGTGACACTTGTTACTGTGTTTGGCGTATTGAATACGTCACGGGTAGCTTGCCAGGCTTTGCTGTGAGGGCGACATACTCTTGGTAGCTTGCCAGGCTCTCCGAGAGGGGCGGAGGAATCGAACCTGGGTCAGCCGGGTCGGCTGTGCGCAAGGCAAATGCCCTACCCGCTGTGCTACTGCTCCAGTCCCATATATTGCCTTTTGGTCACACCTGGTGATGCACAGGGGTTCCTCCTGGCTCTGCACCCAGGAACTACTTCTGGCGGTGCTCAGGGGACCCTATGGGATGCCAGGGATCGAACCTGGGTCAGTCATATGCAAGGCAAATGCTTTCCCCCCACCCCCCCGCCCCACTGTACTGTCGCTCTGGCCCCCAGAGAGCCGTGGTCCGGAGAGGAGACGCAGGTGCAGGGATGCGGCTGGGTGAGAGTGTCCCTTGTGCTCCACAGGCCTGGCACACACAGGCCTGGGGTTTGGTGAGAAGAGAGGATGCAGGGGCAGGAAGAAGCAAGTGTTTCTGACTTTGGGGAGCTGGGCTGGGGTGATGGCTCAAAGGGCGGGAGCACCTGCCTGGCGTACTGCGCCCTCGGCTGATTCCTGGCACTGCAGTAACTGCTGATGTTCCCTCCCGGCACGGCCAGAATCACTAGCCATGGCCCCAGGGGCCTGGGCACTGCTGGGAGACACCCCCACTTCGCCCACCCAATAAAGGAGTCGAGGTGGGTGTCTGGAGCGGGGAGGGTGTTTGCCTTGCATGCGGCTGCCCGGGCTCGATCTCCAGCATGCCGTGTGGTCCCGGAGTCCTGCCAGGGGTGACCCCTGAGCATCGCCGGTTGTGTCCCCCTTCCCGACAAAAACAATCCTAGTCATGGAGAGAGCTGGCTGGAACGGAGCTTCCAGGCCTGAGACATCGACGACCTTTGTCACTGCTGCCCGTGCGGGGGTGGGGATGGGCATGGGAATATGGGACTATGGGAATGTCGGCAGGGTCCCGCCTAGACCCCGCCTGCTCTGTGGCCTCGGAGACTCACAGCATCGCTGGGTGCATGGACCAGACTGGGGCACAGCTCCACGGGCCCCCCCGAAGCTGATGCTTTGATGCTCCACCCTGGGGGGTCTCAGGAATTCTTGATTCAGTTCCAAGAGCAGCTGCCAATGACCCAGGGGGGAGGGATGCAGGAGCAAAGGTCCGGGGGTCACAAAGAAGGGACCCCGGGGCGCTGTGCTGGGTGTCGGGGGTGGTGGCAGGGAGCAGGGAGCTTGGAAGAGTTGATTCGGGGTGGGGGGGCTGGGTGATGGCACAGCGGGGAGGGTGTTTGCTTTGCACGTGGCTGACCTGGGTTCGATCCCCAGCATCCCATAGGGGCCCCCGAGCACTGCCAGGACTAATTCCTGAGTGCGAAGCCAGGAGTAACCCCTGAGCATCGCCGGGTGTGACCCAAAAAGAAAATAAAAAAGAGTCATCAGGATGGCTGCCCGCGTCACTTCTGGTCCGTAGGTGTCTTTCCCAAGTCGGGGCAGAGGTGGCCCCTGGCCGCAGCGTGGAACCCGGCGGGGGCCTTGGACGAGCTCGCGCGTCCTCCTTAGTGCCCTAGGGGTAGATCCAGAGTGTTCTGTGGCTTCTCCTCTCCTCCTCTCACTCAGTTACCCCAGACTGTCCGTTGGGAGGAGCTGATAACCCCGAGCCTTATCTCCGCTTGGTTCTTTCCTCTCGACTTCCCGAGTGGTCACACAGGCCATTTGTGTGGGTCCCTGACAGGCTGCAACAGGCTGCGAAAGGCAGCGAAGGAAGAGGCAGGAAGGGCCCGGCCGCCCCCGTGCCTGCAGGAAGTGGGGCTCCCAGCTGCCCAGGACCGTCTTAGTCCCCCTGTGACTAAGACGTTAATGACCCTGCGGGTGGCTTCTGGGACAGAGGGATGAACCCATGCGCCAGGCCCTGGGAAGCCTGTGGCTCAGAGGAGGGAAGTCCGGGGCGGAGGGGAGGGGGGTGATGATGATAACAGAATCCTCCAGAGTGTGAGGGACGTGTATTGTGCTGTACTGGAGGGCAGACTGAGAGAGAGAGAGGAGAGAGAGAGGAGAGAGAGGGAGAGAGTGAGAGAGAGAGGGAGAGAGAGAGGAGACAGTGAGAGGGTGAGAGAGTGAGAAAGGCAAGAGAGAAAAGAAAGAGAGAGAAAGGGAAAGAGAGAGGCAGAGAATGAGAGAGGGAGAGAGAGAATGAGAGTGAGCCTAAAAGTGCTCTAAAAAAATAAATTCTGGGGCTGGAGCGATAGCACAGCAGGTAGGGCGTTTGCCTTGCACGCGGCTGACCCAGGTTCGATTCCCGGCATCCCATATGGTCCCCTGAGCACCGCCAGGAGTGATCAATGAGTGCAGAGCCAGGAGGAACCCCTGAGCATCACCGGGTGTGATCCAAAAAGCAAAATAAATAAATAAATAAATTCTGGGCCCGGAGCGAGGGTGAAGAGAGTAGGGCACTTGCCTTGCGTGCAGCTTTCCCGAGTCTGAGCCCTGGCACCCCATGTGGTCCCCCAAGTTCCCCAGAGTAATCCCTAGGCCCTGCCGAGTGTGGCCCCCAAACAAGACAAACAATTCCATGAAAAATGAAACCAAGACTTGCAGGGCAGCCTCCGGAGCTGCCCCTTTCAGGGACAGGGCCACGGAGGGTGGACAGGGCCTGCCGCTGGCCTCCGAGCCCTGACCAGCCTCCAGATCCCAAGAACCGGTGATTGCTGTGGTCACTGACCGGGCAAGAGGGGGCCTCCACGTATCTGCGCCTCTGGTGGGTTCCAGACGGTCTTGGACCTGGTCACTCAGAAGAGGCGGCCACAAGAACCCTGGCATGCTGTGAGGCCGCGTGGGGGTCACTGTCAGCACGAAGCTTGAAGCTGGGGTCCTGCCTCCCCTCCCCGGTGGCCCAAGATGCCCCACTCCCAGCTGTCATTGTAGAATTCCTTCCGGGTCATGAACATGCCTAACTTTTCTCTCCACTGAAAGGCTTGATGGCGTGGGGTAGGGGCTCCCAGTCCCTGCAGAGCTGCACCCAGCGATGCTCAGAGGTACCAGGAATCAAATCCGGGCCGTGCCCTAACCTTTGCACTAACCATCTCCCATCCCAGTCTCTGGATTGGTGATGTATCAGTGACTAGAGCCATATTTAAAATGGGGGCACCAGGGTTGGAGAGACAGTATGGCAGGAAAGACACTGGTCTGTACTTGGCTTTGATCCCCATCACTCCATGTGGTCCCGGAGTGATCCCTGAGCACAGATTCGGGAGTCCACCCTGAGCATCACTGGATGTGGCCTAACCTCCCCCCCCCAAAAAAAAAACAAAAAGTGGGGGTGCCCAATGGCCTCTATGGGGTGGTCGCTGTGCTCCTAGAAGGCCCGAACAGGTGGACCCTGGCCCCGCGTAAGTGGGCATCTGCACCCAGTGCCCAGCTGTAAGTGCTACTGGAGCTCAGGCCGGCTGTGGCCCCTGTAGGCAGATTGGGGGCTACCCACTTCCCTTCATGGGGAAGAGCAGCCTGCTCTGTCTTGGGGGCCAGTTCCCAGAGCACATTCCCTGGGATGAACCTGCCCCTCGGGTCTGGCTGGAAGCCGCCTCTGGGAGGGACGGTACCAACACGCTGTGTGACCTTGGGCCAGCCGCTGTCCCTCTCTGGGCCAGGCATCTGCAGAAAGAGCCTGGTGCTGGGGCTGGCAAGGCCGGTCAGCGTCCATGCGGACACCAGGCCCGTTCTTCCTTCCCACCACAGACACCGTGACCGAGACGGGTGAAGTTACTCACCCACGAGAGCAGACTCGGAGCAGCTGCAGCTGGAATGTGGGCTGGGTCGGTTGGGGTCCGGGGCCCCGAGCTATTAACCTCCGGCAACAGAAGATCACCCCGTTCCCCGGGGACCCTCCGAGCAGCTGGAGGAGGTCGGCGCTACCATTACCCACATTTTACGGGCGAGCAAAGGTCTCGTAACATCTTTTCCAATTATAGAAAAATCTATTATTTTTGAGATCTGGAGGGCAGTGGCGGGGCCAGGGGGAGGGGCGTCAGGGCTCAGCTTCCTGCAGCCGAGCAGGGGTGAGGCCGGCGGCACGGCGGGCGAGGAGGAGGGGCATTTAAAAAAAACGTTTATTTTAATCAAATCGCCGTGAGATACACAGCTATGAAGTTGTTGTTGGTGGGCCTCGGTCCTGCGACGTTCCAACATCGTCCCCCCCGCCCCCTGCACATGTCCCGCCTCCGATGGCCCCAGCCTCCCTCCCTGCCTCCGCCCCCTGCACTTGTCTCCTCTCGGAGAAGGCGTTTCTGGAGCACCCAGCTCTCCCGCCAGCCCTCCAGGCCTCCGTGTCACGCCCTCCACCACCCCACAAAGCTGGACAGCTGCCTCGGTGACACCTACAGGCTCCCTGGGCCACCGGTCACCCCTCCTTGGAAAGGGCCCAAGGGCCAATGCAGAGAGGATGGCTCCGGGAAAGGGCCACTAGGGGGCGTCACGGAGCTGGAGTCCCCCGGGTTCCCAGCACCTGACCCTGTGCCCTTGGCCTCTTCCTCCCTCCTGAGCCCCCGCCCTCTGCCCTGGCCATGGGACCCTCCCAGCTCGCCAAGTGCCCCCGAGTCTGTCTGACACCAGGCCTGGCGCCTGTGACCTGCACGGCTGCAGGGTTCAGAATGTTCCCCACCCCTGTGTGCTGTGTGGCTCCTCCCTCTGTAAAGTTTCAGCCGACAGCAGAGTCAGGGGTCTTACATACACCCCCCCACACACACACACAGACACACAGATAAACACACAAGACACAGACACACACAGATACACACAGATATACGGATACACACAGATATGCACACAATACACAGATACCCCCGGGCTCGGTGAGGCACCGCCCTCACACAGTTGACTGTTCGGTGGCTGCACCACCAGCGTGAAACCAGCGCACACCAGCAGCGATCCCTGACACCCCCAGGAGAGATCCCCAAGCACCCCCGGGAATGACCCCTGAGCACCCCCAGGAGAGATCCCTCCTGAGCACCCCCAGGAGAGATCCTCCCTGAGCACCCCCAGGAGAGATCCTCCCTGAGCACCCCCAGGAGAGATCCCCGAGCAGAGCCAGATGTGGCCTCAAATGAACAAAAATCGACGAAACGAGGACGGGCCGGCATGGTGGGGCCAGAGGTTCTTCGGGTTCTTTTTGCTGTTGTCTGGGTCACGCCCGCTGTCCCCTCTCCCCGACCGGCTGTCTTGGCCCGGCTGAGGCTCAGACAGTGCTGACCCAGGACAGTCACAGATTTCGGACCTACCCTCCACGGTGCTGACTCCCCATCAGTGCTCAGGGAGTCCTCCCAGCAGTGCTCAGCAGACCAGGTGTCTCCGGGACCCAACTCCAGGGCCTCCTACGTGCAAAGCGCTCAGCCAGTCGGGGCCTCTCCGTGGCCCCTGGAATGTTTCCCTGGGGCTGGGCCAGGCTTTTCTGCCCTGGCTGCAGGACCCCAGCCGCTCCCTGCCAGGGTCCCACTGGGCTGAATGGGCCTTTTCTGTCTGGATAAGGACTTATTGTCCCGATTATTTGTGCATCTCTATGGAAACACGCCTTACAAATACTATACATCAGCTTGGATTTCCCACCAGTGATGTTTTTGGAACATCTGTCGGCGAGCCCAACCGGGCTTGCGTTGAGGGAGGAGGCGCTGCCCTTCCGTCCACTCCTCGGGGAGATAAAGCATGGGCATGTGACCAGGACCTCGAGAAGCCGAGCCTGCCCTCACCCGTCCCCAGGGCCCAGACTCTCCCTCCCCTGCTGACGCCTTCACCTCTTTGCTTGCATGTGTGCGTGTGTATGTGTGTGTGTGTGTGTGTGTGTGTGTGTTGGGGATGGAGGGATGGTCCTGGGTTAATGCACTTGCTTCGCATGTAGCTGACCCACATTCAATCCCAGGAACCGCAAATGATCCTCTGAGCTGCACCAGGAGTGAGCCCTGAGCACTGAGTCAAGAGTAAGCTCTGAGCACAGCTGGGAGGGGCCCCCAAATGAAGCAAGAAACCACCATGCATGCATGTTGGGGGTGGGAGAGAGAGTGAGTGTGTGTGTTGTGTGTCTGTGTGTGTGTTTGTGTGTGTGTCTGTGTGTCTCTGTGTGTGTTTATGTGTGTGTGTCTGTGTTTATGTGTGTGTTTTTGTGTGTTTATGTGTGTCCGTGTGTCTGTGTGTGTTTGTGTGTACACCTAGTTGTGTGTTTGTGTATCTGTGTGTCTGTGTGTGTTCATGTGTGTGTTTGTGTGTGTCTGTGTATCTGTGTGTGGTTGTTCATTTATGTATCTGTGTTTGTGTGTCTGTATGTGTTTGTGTATGTTTGTGTATCTGTGTGTGTTTATGTGTGTCTGTGTGTGTGTTTGTGTGTCTGTGTATCTGTGTGTTTACGTGTGTGTTTGTGTGTGTCTATGTGTGTCTGTGTGTCTGTGTGTGTTTTTGTGTATGTCTAGTTGTATGTTTGTGTATTTGTGTGTCTGTGTGTGTTTATGTGTGTGTGTCTGTGTATCTGTGTGTGTTTGTGTGTCTGTATGTGTTTGTGTGTGTGTTTGCATATCTGTGTGTGTGTTTATGTGTGTCTGTGTGTGTCTCTGTGTGTTCATGTGTGTCTGCTGTGTGTGTTTGTATGTCTGGTTGTGTGTTTGTGTGTCTGTGTGTGTTCATGTATGTGTGTGTACTGTTATCAGGTTACTTCTCTGCCCCAAATGTGACTGTCACACTGTCCTTCCCTCCCGCCTGCTTCTTCCACTTTCTGCACATTTCTTGGTAACTGAAGTCTCTGTTCCACCGAGCACTTGGCTGCAGGATCTGATCTAATCGCCCCTGCCCCCAGGGAAAGGCACTTCATAGCCCCATTTAATTTAATTTATTTATTTATCTGTTTATTTATTTTTATAAAGTTGTAAAAGTGATTTATTGCGTTCAATATTCCAACTCCAATCCCACCACCAGAGCACCTTCCCATCACCCATTATTTCCAATTTTCCCAGCCCACCCCTCTCAAGCCTGCTCCTCTAGCAGGCCCTGAAGAATTTGTTTTATATTGCTTGTTATAATTCGCTAAAAAATGTTCAGAAACTATTTCCTTAGAAGAAGGTGTGTGAATATTGTTCTGTCTCACCATGGGGCCATTGAGCCCCTGCAGAAGAGATCACTAGCATGGTGTTGTTACTGGTTAAGCCTTGTGTGTTCATGTTTCCTTAATCGAGATCGGTTGCCTTCTACTTCACGTCCCATCCCATCAATGTGGTGTGCTACCCCTAGTGTGGAGAGTTCGAGATGTTGTGGCCACACGCTCCAGGAATTCAAAAACTTTTGAATGGCATAGCGCCCTTCTATATAGGAGGAAACTTAGGCCCAGAGGAGTGAAGAAGCATCCTCCGGGACACGCGGCTAGTAAGTGGCAGGGTTTTTGGGTTTGATTTTGTTTGGGGGCCGCGCCGGTGGTACTCAGGGCTGGCTCCTGGCTCTGCACTCAGGATCGCTCCTGGCGGGTCTCAGGACCCTCTGTGGCGTTGGGTCTCTAACCCAGGTCAACTGCCTGCAGGGTAAATATCTACCCTCTAGACTTTGTCTCTGCCCCTCGCCCCTCGCCAGATTTAAATGAGTTGTTCTCAGAGTGTCCGAGCGTCACTCTCCGCCAGACCACGGGAAGGGCCTAGTCCAGCCCCGAAGAGTGCTTGAATGCTTGACTCTATGTAGAAGGGATTCAAGAGGCCAAACAGCAGCCGCGCTTCCCTGCTGGGGGCTGAGCCTGCTTCCGCCACAGCAGAGGGTACCTGGGAGAACTTCCGGGTCAGTTCCTGGGGCTGCGTGCTCTGCTTTGGGTGGGGGGTGGAGGGATGGGGGAGGGGGTCCCTGCATCCCTGCGTGTAAGAATGACAAGGTCTGTAGCCCGGGGTGGGATTGTCCTGTAGAAGTGGCCCTTGTGGGTCTCAGCAGTGTTGAGAACCACTTCCTGCCCGTGCCAGCCAGTTCACCGCCAGAGCCCAGCAGGATGTCCATCACCCCCGTCACGGGACCCCCAAGGCCAGCCTGCTCAGGGGGTGCCCGGGACCTCCAGCCTTGCAAGAGGGACCCTGGGGGGCAGAGGTCATGGATCCTAATAGGCACTGAGACAGCCCTGAGGAGCTTCTCCAGCAGCAGAGTGGCATGAGGCGAGGGCATGACGCTGGGCTTGTGAGGGGGACAGAGGGGACAGTCCACATGGAGGGACTGTGGCTGCAAGATGAGTCTGGCCACTAGAGGCGCTGCTCTGCACCCTGTAGGACGGAGGCATTTAAAAGCAGGAGGGTCTTCTTGCCCCCATTCTCCCTGCAGAGCTGGAGGCGAAGAGGCCAGGATGTGGGGCAGGATGGTGGGGGAGTCCCTGGGGCCTTGCATCAGACCATGTGAGCCAGAGTCTGAACTCGCTCTGAGCAATGGGGATTTCAGGGTGCATTTGTTACAGCAGCAGACCAGGGCCGTCCGGACTGATGCCCGCCAGAAATGGGGTTGAAAGGGTTTGTTCCCCTGATCAAATGTGCAGCTTTTATTTTATTTAATTATTTGGCCCTGACACCCCGCCCGGCGGTGCTCAGGGCTGCCTCCTGGCTGACTCTGAGCCCAGGGGTGCTCAGGGGTCGTCTGGGATGCCGGGGTGGAACCTGAGCTGGCCACATGCAAGGCAAGGGCCCTGCCCACAGTCCAGCTCTCTGGTTCCACTTTGCCTTGGAGTAGGGGCCATGCCTGGCTGTGCCCGGGAAATGGGCGGTGCTGGGGATTCAGCCCAGGGCCCTGGGGATCTGCTGCGTGTGCCAAGTTCTGGGCACTGCTGAATTTCTTTCTGCTTCCGTGTGTGTGTGTGTGTGTGTGTGTGTGTGTATGCATGTATGAGTGTGTGTTGGTGAGTGTGTGTGTGTGAGTATGTGAGTGTGTGAGTGTGTGTGAGTGTGTGCATATGTGTGTGAGTGTAGTGAGTGTGTGAGTGTGTGTGAGTGTGTGAGTGTGTGAGTGTGTTTGAGTGTGTGTATATGTGTGTGTTGGTGAATGTGTGAGAGTGTGAGTGTGTGTGTGAGTCTGTGAGTGTGTATACATATGTGTGTGAGTGTGGTAAGTGTGTGAGAGTGTGTGAGTGTGTGTTTGTGTGTTGGTGTGTATGAGTATATGAGAATGTGTGTGGGTGTGTGTCTGAGTGTGTGTGAGTGTGTGAGTGTGTGTGTGTATGCTCCTGCTCTAGGTTACTTCCCGCACTGCTCGGGCCGGGCTCCTGCAGGCCAGCCCGTCCAGCCCCTGGAGCACCCTCCCAGCCCCCAGTGTGCGGTGTTGCTTTTTCCTTTTGGTTTCCTTTGGGGGGGAATGAATCCAAGTGCCCAACCCTGATCGCTAAATAAACGGTCCACGATGATTTGTTCCCCATGGTTGCAACTGTCCAAACAAAGGCGAGTGGCCAGTTCCCGGATCCGAGCGCCTCTGACCACTTGGCTTCCCGGCAGCTTTTGTGTGTCCAGAAAGCGCTCTTGGGGGTTGCTGCCTAAGAACCCTCAAAGGCGCTTTCCGCTCCAGCCCCGGCCACAGCTTCAGGCTGGAGGCAGCCGCGCTTCAGGGGCTGAGGGGCGGGGAGGCAGAGGCGCCTGTCTCCGAGCCCAGGGGCTGGGGACACACTGCTTATGCAACTGGATTTTTATTTTTTGGCCATACCCATCAGTGCCCAGGGTTGACTCCTGGCTCTGTGCTCAGGGATTACTCCCAGGAGGTTCGGGTGACCAGATGGGATGCCGGGGTTCTAACCCGGGTCTGCTATAAGCAAGGCAAACTCCCAACCCACTGTACTATCTGGCTCCGGTTTTTCAAAGATCATTACCCGCAGACACACCCTCTGATTTTAGCAATGCAGTGAATCTTTTTTGGGGGGAGGGGTTACAGCTGTGCTGCAAGAAATGGGAGAGTTCCTTCCGGTTGATGCTCAGGGGGGTGTTTGGTCTGAGGGGTCTGGAATCTAGCCTGAGGCTTCAGCATGCAAAAACCTGTCTCCAGCACTTGGAGCCATTTCCAGGGTACCCGAATGAAATTCTGTTTCATTAGTTGTTTTTTTTGTTTGTTTGTTTGTTTGTTTTGCTTCTTTTGGGTCACACCCAGCGATGTTCAGGGCTTACTCCTGGCTCTGCACTCAGGAATCACCCCTGGCAGTGCTCAGGGGACCATATGGGATGCTGGGAATCGAACCCGGGTTGGCCACGTGCAAGGCAAACGCCCTACCTGCTGTAGGCTTTGGGGCCACACTCTGCGGTGCTCGAGAGCTGTTCCCAATTCTGGGCGGGGTGGGATGTAGGGGAGGACGAGGAGGGGGCTTATGAGGGATCAAACTCTGCATGCAGATCTCTTGCATGCAGAGCCCTTGCGCTGCCCATTGAGCTCTCTCTCTGGCCCCTGGAAGCAGTTCTCGCGAGAGTCCCTCTTCTGCGGTCCCTCCTCTCCCACAACCTCCCCTGCATCTCCCAGCCTCGTTTGTCTCTGCCCTCTGCACCGAGAAACGAGCTCCCAGGAACGAGAACCCTCCATCCGACTGGGCCAGCAGCTTCCTCATCCAGCTCCCGATTCTCTCCCTGAGCCTTGACTCCTTCCCAGCGGCTCTGATCCTGGTTCCGAAGCTCTACCATGCATGAGTTTTGCTTCCTGGTGGCAGCAGCGTGTTCCTGTCCCCATGCCAAGTCTCTACCCACCTTTGCATGAATTCTAGAGCCCATTGGGGTGGGCGGGAAGGGAGCAGCCCCTGGAGAGGGTCCTGGCCTGAGGCACCTCCTGCTAGAACCTTCCACTCTGGCTGTCTCCAATGTTGGGATCCTCTTTGAACCAGGAGCCTCGAGATCGTTCTACATGGATTCTGGCACATTGCTCAGTGAGGGTCGTGGTGGTGGTGTTGGATTTGATCGCTCCCACCTTGCCCCCTTAAAAAAAAAAGTTAAATAGAAAATGAAAGGCAGCCTCCCTCTGCCCTGCTCTGCCCAGCACCCCAGCCCCCTCTCCCCCTATGACTTTTGGAGGTCCCCATGCCTCTGCATGCATGGAACCTGGTGTCACCCCGGCAGAAGGTAATGTCTAGAATTGTTATGGCTGGTCGGCCCGCCGGGAAGACCCTGAAATTTCAGTCCTTCAGTCCGCCCCGGACGAGTGACCTCACCTCTCTGCTCTCCGTCAGTTATTGGGGTGCAGGACCCCGGGGGGAAGGGGCTGGTGCCTTTTCGGGGTTGTCACTGTGCCGTGTCCCCTGCCCCTGTGCTCCTCAAAGGGGTGAGCAGCTGTGTTCAGAGGTAGAATCTGCTCGTCCCGCCCATGTCCAATGTCCATTCTCCAGCCTGTCGCCAGAATCTCTTTTCTCTGCACTGGCCACTGCAATGTCCACTGGCCCTCTCCTCCCCTCTCTGCTGCCCTGTACCTGCAGCAGACTGTTGTGAAGTCTCTCTCCCGCCCCCTCCCTTCCCCTCCCCCCGTGTGTCTCTCTCTTTCTCTCTGTCTCTTTCCCTGTCTGTCTCTCCCTCTCTCTGTCTCTCCCTGTCTCTCTGTCTCTCTCTCCCTCTCTCTGTGTCTCTTCCTCTTTCTCTGTCTCTGTCTCTCTCTGTCTGTCTCTCCCTCTCTCTCTCTCTTTCTTTCTCTGTCTGTCTCTGTCTCTATCTCTTTCCCACTCTCTGTCTCTCTGTCTCTGTCTCGTCTGACTCTCCCTCTTAATTCAGTAGCTGAGACGATTACGTCAAGCTGGTCCAACAGGAATTTACGCAAATGCCCTGTGGGTCCTGCCAGCCGAGCGAGCGAGCGAGCGTGCCTCTCTGAGACAGGGTGGGGAACGCGCGCCCACGTCAGTGCCTACCTGTGCCAATCCCTGGACACGCATCTTTGCACGTAATTGTCTGGGCCCCTGCGGGGCGGATCCGCTCCTCTCCCTTCCTCTGTCCCTGGGGACGGGCTTGGCTCGGACGGCCCCACCGGGCGCTGGCACTCAGCCCGAGTTCTCTGCCTTGCGACTAGCCGAGAGGAAGTTTCCCTGGGGAAATGAGCGCTATCCCCTGGGGCCTGGACTCGGGCCTGTCCTGAACAGAAGCCGCTTGGGCTGAGGGTGCCACGGTTATATAAGATGCTACCGTCAGACAAAGCTGGGTGACGCGCAGACAGGAAAATCACTGTGGCTTTGCACTTTCCCAAATAAAACATACGTGTGTGTGTGTGTGTGTGTGTGTGTGTACGTGCGTGTCTGTGTGTGTGCTTTTGTTATTTTTTTGCTTTTTGGCGATGCTCAGGGGTTACTCCTGGCTCATGCACTCAGGAATTACCCCTGGCGGTGCTCAGGAAACCCTAGGGGATTCTGGGAATTGAATCCGGGTCTGCTGCATGCAAGGCAAACGCCCTACCCACTGTGCCGTCCCTCCAGCCCCGTGTGTGTGTGTGTGTGTGTGTGTGTGTGTGTGTGTGTGTGTTTAAAATCTGCTTCTCCCTCTCTATACTCTTGATACTCTTCACTGAACTTGGACTTCCCGAACCATCCCCCGAGCCCCAGGTCCACTCCCTGGCACTCGGGGGCGTGACTTTGCAGGGGGACTGTCACGGCTTCTGCTTCAGGCAGGGAAGATGGCGCTGGCCGGGCCAGCAGGGACTGTGGAAGGAGAGGAGAAGGCGGCAGGTGGGTTACCTCATGGCTCCGGGAGAATTGCTCCCCCCTCCCCTCCCCTCCCCGCCCCTCCCGCTCCTCCCGCCCGCCCCTCTTGCTCCGTGTTGGCGGGTAACCTTGATGATGCAGCCAAGTGAGTTATTTGAGATGGAAACGTTAATTTATTTGAGCAGATGGGTGTCATCGCCGCTCCGTGGAAAGGTGGCGAAGGCCCAGCGTGCCGCAGATGAAGTTCTGGCCGCGGCGTCGAATCACGGGGTGTGAACGGAATCATATGCTCGCGGCACTCGGGGAAACGCCTGGTGGCGGGGCGCTCTTCCCGCAAACAAACCCTCACCCCCCCAGCTTTGTTTTAAATCTGGATCTCCACCTCTCGGGGGCTGTGCTAAGGGGTGGGAAAACTGGAAACGCGGATTTCTCCAAGTGAAACTCAGGGATGGGTCACAGCCGGCTTGGCAGCTCCCGGATTTATGGGGGGAAAACCCCCAAAAATAAGACTTCTAAACTCCTCCCACCCCCAATCTCCCACTCTCTGGGGTTCATGCTTCGGGGTGGTGCCATTTATTCACGAGCTCCCTCCTTGGGGACCCCCAGAAGCCAGGCCTCCCCCTCCCCCTCACCCCATCTCCATCCTGTTTATCACTGCCCCGTTGCTGATCTGGCCCCATCAAACTGTCCAGGAAAATCTTCAAATAGCAAGAAATGTGGGACTCGAGGTGGATTGGGGTGTGCGTGTGGCCTAAGGGGGGTTCTATATTGTTTATTTCTACTTTCATTCAAGCCTTCAGATTAAGCGCAAAAACAGCAACAAAAAATCACTTGTGTCGTTGGAAATAAAAACGAGAAAGCTCGCACAAGGGCTGTGCAGGAGAGCCCTCGAGGGGCTGGAGATTCCAGGGACCCCCAAGGGGTCCCCGTCCTGAGCCCCTAGTCTTTGATCTGCGTCTGACATTGTCCCTTGCGGGGGCCCCCAAGTGTTCCACCCAATTTTCTCCTGCTAGCATGGAGTGAGGAGAGTCTGGCCGACTGACCTCCCGGGGACCTCACTTCGAAGGAAGAAGCCCAAGAAATTGGGGGAGATTTATGGGCCGGCTGTAAAAACTTGTGCAGAAAACGTGAGACGCTTTGATCGTGTGCAGGAAATAAAAAAAAGGGACAGTTCCGCCCAGGTCCGTGAGATTTCCTGCAGGCTTTTTAGAATTAATTAATTTCCCCCCTTTGTTTGGAAAGTTTGGCACGGCCACCAGCCCTGGGAGAAGCCAAAACAGTGCCCGGAGACTCTGTCCAAATGGTGTTAGAGTTCCAATCCCAGATCTCTGGGGGCTCAGCCGGATCTGGGGGGCTTCCCTCGTCAGTGCCGGGGGGCCTGATTAGGACTCTGCTCCTACTCTGCCTCTGTGGCACTCGCTCACCCCTCCTTCTGGGACTGTCCCCGATCCCCGCCTCCCAGAACCCTGTCAGGTTGGAAAAGAATCACCCAGAGGTCCCCCGGCAGGGCTGCCCCACCATGCATCTCCTCGCCTGACCAGAGAGCGCCTTCCCGTCGGGCATCTGGCTTTTCTCAGACCCCCAGTCTCTCTCCTTCCCCCGGGCTGCAGCCCCAGGCTGTGATGGGCATTTCCTGGCTGGGGGAGGAGGTGGGGAGGAGGCCTCAGATCCTGCATGGTTTGGGCACTGTGGCTCCTTTGAAGCCCTCCCTGGGCCTCAGTCTCTTCGCCTGTAAGAGATGAGTCTAGAAACTATTTGCCAGGAGCTGGAGAGGTAGAACAGCGAGCTTGCACACAAGCCACCAAAACTCAGTCCCCAGCAACTCCCGGGGTCCCCTGAGCACCACCATGAGTGATCCACAGGGCAGAGCCAGGAATGTGCCTGGAGCACCACCAATGTGGTCCACAAACAAACAAACAAATTTTAAAAGAAAAGAAAGAAAGAAGAAAAAAAAAACTGCTTTGAGGTATGAAGGGGAGTGTGCTCAGTAGAACTTGTCTTTTCTGTGGGGGGGGGAGTGGGGTCTTTGCTGCAGGACTGGAGCAAAGCACAGCGGGTAGGGCGTTTGTCTTGCACGCGGCCGACATGGCCGACCCGAGTTCGATTCCTCCACCCCTCTTGGAGAGCCCGGCAAGTTACCGAGAGTATCTCGCCCGCACGGCAGAGCCTGGCAAGCTCCCCGTGACGTATTCGATATGCCAAACACAGTAACAAGTCTCGCAAGGTTATTGGGCCCGTTCGAGCAAATCAATGAACAACGGGAGGACAGTGCAGTGACAGTGGCTTTGCTGCAGACACCCTCATAGCCTTGCAGGTACATTTGCAGTGCCGAAGACAGCTTTGAAGGTTGACTTTTTTGTTTTGTTTTGTTTTTGGGTCACACCCGGTGATGCTCAGGGGTTACTCCTGGCTCTGCACTCAGGAATTACTCCTAATGGTGCTCGAGGGAACCACATGGGATGCTGGGAATTGAACCCGGTTGCCTGCGTGCAAGGCAAATGCCCTCCTCACTGTGCTATCGCTCCAGTCCCTGCAGACAGCTTTGGTCGTCAGTCCTGTGTTGGGGTCAGGGCGGGGAGGCGGGCTTGTTCCTGGCACCCCGCCCTAATCAAGACCTTGGGGGCCGAATGGCAGGGGTGGCAGGGCTGAGGAACCCTGCACTAAATAACTGATGGTCGTTGTTTTAAAGATGATTTTCTGGAATGAAAGAGCCGTGGTTTACACAGTCACGGACAGCTGAGGTTTGGCTTATATTTATTCCAACACCAATGCCAGCACCAGTGTCAACTCCCCCTCTCCCCGCCCCTCCCAGAGTTCCCATAGTCTGTCCCCACCCTCCACCTGCCCCTTCACGGGCACATTGCAGAGTCCGTGGCTACAGCTTAGATCTCATGTTTTTTTGGTGCCGTTGAGTTCGTGTTTTGGGTTACGGCCATAGCACACTCTCACCCCACCAGGGCAACTGAGGCCCGGCCCTGTTCTCCCAGTTCTCCCCTTTCCCTCCTTCTTCCTTGATCTCTTTCCTTCTCTACAAGCAGTTGGAGAGTCCAGGGGAAGTAGGAAAAAGAGCCATGGGCAAAGATGCACTGGAAGGGAACTCAGTGAGCTTGGCTGTGAGCAGCAGAGCCCAACTCCCGGCTGCTGCTTTCTCGGAGGAATTCTGGGGCTGCAGACAAGCTCTGCTAGACAGTGTCATGATTGATTAGTGATGCCTGCCGCGGGCAGGGCAGCGGGGTGGTGGGGGCCGAGTGCGGTGTTTCCTCTGACCCTGGACTCTATGATGTCGAGCATCTGTTTCTCCTCTGACACCCTGCGAAGCTGGGAGTCTATGAAGTTCTGGAGTCAGCATTATTCACGGAATCTGCAAGCAGCCCGGCTCCTGCCGGCTGCCTTGGCAGGGAGGCTGGTGCGGGAGGGGAGGTGGGACACGAGCAGGCCAAGTGCAAGGGGGACACATCACTGCTGCCCAGGTGGGGTGGGGGCGAGGCGACACCTCCCTACGGACGCCCCCGTTTCTCGGGACTAGCAGTTCCCGAGGCCATTGATTGAAAATGTTGTTTCCAAGGTGTCTTTGTCTAACGGCACCAAGATTGCCAAGAATAGGAGAGAGAGAGAGACAGAGCGAGAGGGAGAGACAGCGAGACAGAGATGGAGACAGGGAGACAGATATAGAAAGAAACAGAGACAGAGAGAGACAGAGAGGCAGAAACAGAGAGACAGAGACAGAGAAAGACAGAGACAGAGATGGAGAGGCAGAGAAAGACAAAGACAAAGAGACAGAGAGACAGAGACAGAAATAGATAGAGATACAGAGACAGACAGACAGACGGACAGACACACACACACACACACACACACACACACACACACACACACACAGAAACCAAGCATGGGTGAGGCTGGAGGCAGGACCTGTGCTGACTCTACCTGAATGAGTGACCAACTCATCCTGGGCGGTTCCTCAGCTTTGAAGGGGAGACGCCCCCTTCCTCGTCCCAGGACCCCCTTTGCTCTGTGAACCCGCTTGAAGCCACAGGCTGGAAAACACTGTCTTGTCCCCGCTAGAACGAATCCCACACGCAGCTGGAGAATTCTCTCCCCGCACACAACCTCCCCTGCATCGGGGTCCCCTCCGCCCCAGGACCCCGGAACTGGGCTGGAACGCATCCCCACGCTCTTCTGGCTGGCTCTCGTCTTGCTTCCTGACCAGATTCAGCCGCGAGGCCTGTCCCCACACCCACCTGCTCCCCACCGCCCTGCCCCAGAGGGGGTTCTCCTAGGGGAGCCCCCTCTCAGGCTGCTCTTTCGGGGTTCGTCATAAAGATGCAAATTCGCTCACCCTTTCTACTCTCAAACTCCTCCGACCCCTCACCAGCAGGGGCTCCGGGCACAATTAGCACTAGGTGTCACGATGCCCCTTTGTCCCGGAGAGCCCCAGAAACGTCTGGAAGAAGAGTGCCAAGCTGCCAGACACACAGAACCACCCTAAAATAGGGAAGACTTTCTTGCTTCCTCCATAGCGAGGCCTGGATAGAGGCACTGGGATCTGCGTAGCGGGGTGGGCGGACCAGGGTCACGGGAGGCCCCAGGCAGAAGGAGCAGGGCCAGCTGTGCCACGGACAGACAAGGGCCGGACCAACGCTCTGGCTGCATGGAGGGGGGTGGCCGTCCTTACAATACGGCTGTCTCCCCAATCTACCCACGAGTCCCACAACCCGGATGCGCCGTGTTCACCCTCAGAGAGAGCTTAGCGCGCACCAGGCCCCCTGCCTCTGCCAAGGGCCCTTGCACCCTGTCTCAACGCAACGTTCTGGCAGCCTTATGTGTGGCCTGAGGACCATCCCTGTCTCCGGATCTCGGGAGAAACTGAAGCTGGAGGGAGAAGCTGTTTGCTCAGGGAACTCAGCTCAGGTGCTTTGCTGAGGCTTTTTTTTAAAAATTTATTTTAATGAATCACTGTGAGATACAGTTATAGACTTACAAATGTGCATGGTTACCTTTGGATCATACAATGTTGGAGTACCCATCCACCACTCAGACCCATTCTTTATCACTCCATCACCAATGTTTCCAGTATCCCTCCCACAATCCCCATCCCTTCCCCACCCCACGCCCCATCCCCGCCTCTGTGGCAGGCACATTCCCCCTTACTCTCTCCTTTTGGGTGTTATGGTTTACAAGACAGGTACTAAGCAGCCATCATGTTTGGTCCATAGTCTACTTTGCTGAGGCCTTAAAATATATACAGATATTTTTTGAGTAGGGGGCCACTCCTGGCTCTGCACTAAAGATCACTCCTGATGGTGCTTGGGCGACCATGTGCAGTGCTGGGGAAAACCCAGGTGGGCCGCAGGTCAGGCAAGCACCCTCCCTCTGTACTATCTCTGGCTCCTGGCAGAGGCTGGGCAGGTGTGTGCTGTGTGCCCTGCAGGAGCGCTGGCCTTAGAGAGAAACTCACCATCCTCCAGCCTTCGCCTCTAAGACCTTCCAACCTGCTTCTTCCCGTGAGCAGTGCTGGATAAGTGGGCCTGGGAAGGGAACAGGCTCATGCCAGCACTTGCCCCAGCCCAGCTCCTTGCACACCCTTTTTGCATTCTGCTAGACCAGGTTGCATCTGAAGGACACGAGCCGCCAGGGGCAGAGGTGGTCTGATGGTAAAATGCCAGCCTGGCACGCTTGAAAAAGCCTGGGTTCAATTTCTAGCACTGCAAGAAGAAATTTTTTTCCTTTTGGGTCACACCTGGCGTTGCTCAGGAGTTATTCATGCACTCAGGAATTACTCCTGGCGGTGCTCGGGGGACCCTATGAGATGCTGGGAATCAAACCCGGGTCGTCTGTGTGCAAGGCAAATGCCCTACCTGCTGTGCTATTGCTCCAGTCCCAGAATTTTTTTTTAAGAACAGGAAAATGTTGAGGGTTCTCACTCTGGTGGACATGGCTGGCCAACGCTGCCAGGGTACTTGCAGAGAGTGGAGTGACATGAGCTCTTGCTCAGAGGGGCCACCTACCAGGAATCTACTGCTTCCGCTCTCTAGAAGACGAGGAATGGGGAGAGAGTGTGCGTGAGGTCTCAGTCACATCCTAACCTCAGGAACAGTCCTCTCCCGGCTTGATACGTCATCTTCGGCATAGACTCTGATGCCAGGAGCCAGAAACCCATTCTGTCACCCACTGCCTGGTGAGGTGGCACCCAGCACCCCTGGCTGGGGTGCGCTGCCCGCGGTGGGCAGCAGGTGGCGCTGTGGCCCCGGTTTAACAAGGACAGCGGGAAGGTGGAAGGGGGGGAGGGAAGGGGGAGGGCTGGGGGGGGGGGGGGGACGGTGGTTAGTAGATCCAGAAAGAAAAACTAGTGGAAAACAAGGATTTAAAAGAAGAACAATTTGTTCCAAAACATTTGCCTTGTAACGGGGTCATCTATAAATTCTGGGATTTCCTGTTTGCCGCTGGGCAGGCTGGCTGGCGGGCAGACAGCTCTGCAGCCTGAGAGGATCTTTGGGGCCCAGCTCACCAGCTCGGCCTCCCCTGGCCCAGATTGCCTCGGAACTCTCCCGGCGTTTCGTGCCCGTAAGCAGGATGCTCTGACAGCCAGCCCCCCCCCCCCCCGGCCCCCCAGCTCTGCTCCAGTTCCCACCGTGGTGGGGGCAAGAGTGAGATCATGGTCATTCTTTAAAGGAGAGGCTGACTCCGTGATCTGTCTGGATGCAGGACGGGCTCCGGGGCTGGTTCGGAGGACCTAAGGCAAAGAACCAGCATAAAAAAGGAAACTGAGAGGGGCTGGCTGGGTCCTCGCCCTTTTAAATCTTATTTCACAGTTTGGATTTTTCTTTTTTCCTTCGCAGATGCGGAGAGACGGCAGATTTCCGGCAAATGATACAATACGATTAATTACAGTCTGTTAGATGCCCCCAGAACTTAAACAAAAAAGCCCGTGCCCGGGGCCAGTCCAGCGTTTGCCTTGCACGCAGCTGACCCGGGTTCGATCCCCGGCATCCCATAGGGTCCCCCAAGCACCACCAGGAGTAATTCCTGAGTGAAGAGCCAGGAGCAGCCCTGAGCATTGCGGGGTCGCAAAAGCCTGTGCCCTCTGTCCGGTGCTCGCCCCCGGCTCCAACCCCTTCCACCCCCACCCCGGTTCCTGGCAAGCACATTTCTACTTTCCACTTCCGGCAGATGGACAGAATCCCACACGTAAATGGTCCCACATGGCGCTTGCCTTTCTGGGGCTGGTGGCTCTCACTTAGGTCAATACCCCCCACGTTGCTCCCCGTTGGCCCAAATGGCAGGATTTCCTTTCTTAAAATTTTCTGGTGGCTGGATAATATTCCATTGTGAGCAAACTCCACGTTTTCTTTAGTTCTGCAGACAAGCCGGGTTGTTTTCCCTCCTCGGTCCCGGAGACAATGTGGGTGTGAGTGCTGGCAGGACTCCCGACAGCAGGCGGTTCTGGGGGGGGGGGGGGGACAGACGCCCAGAAGCAGGAGCCGTGGGTCAGATGGAAGCACTCTAGTTTCTTCTGGCTGTTGTGCTGCTTCTGTTTGCTTCAGGGGGGCCACACCGGGGGTGCTCGTGGTGACTCCCCGCTCTGTGCTCGGGGGTTCAACTCCCGGCTCAGCGACTGGGTACATTTGGGCGCAGCTTCTTCCTGTCCTTAAAAAAATATTGACAATATGGTTGGGCCATACTGTTTCTGCTTCTTACCAGCACACGGACTTTCCCCATCTGCCCATCTGGAGATCAGATCTGGCCGCTGTTTTGGAAGGAGCGGGTGGTTGGGGCCACACCCGGCTCTGCTTGTGGTTGGGAGGCCTTAACCCTTGTGCTATCTCCAGGGCCCTCCGTGTGTGTGTGTGTGTGTGTGTGTGTGTGTGTGTGTGTGTGTGTGTGTGTTGAGGGAGGATGTGGCCTTTATAAAAAGAAGTTATTCTAGTCAACAGGGGGATGGAAATTTTTAGCGGAAAAGGGAGAGAAACCTCTTGTGACCAGCCCGGCAAAACTGGGCTGGCGTCCCAGCGCTGAGCCACGCTTCTGTCTGGTGCTGGTCATCGGGTGAGGCGACAGGGCGAGCCCAGTGACCGCATGGGGCTGTCAGTGGGACGGACAGCGGACTCACAGCTCTGTCCCTGACCCATGCGCCACTGAATGCTGGATGTCTCTGAGCTCCCGTCTCTTGCCCTGAGTGGCCAATGGACAGGAGGCCGGGCTGGTGAGTGACCCCTGCCTAGCCCGCGGGCCTGCCGACAAGGCAAGTTTCCTTTCCTCTCTTTCCTCCCATCCACGTGGGAACCAACGGGTCAGGTCCTGAGCAAGTCCGCTGTAAGAAAGACCCGGATTGTATAGCTCTGTAGCACTGTCGTCCCGTTGTTCATCGATTGGCTCGAGTAGGCACCAGTAACGTCTCCATTTGTCCCTGTAGCGTGCTAGTGTAGCCCAATGGTGTCTGCTCACCCCAGGAACATGAAGTGAGACTTGTTGTTACTGTCTTTGGCATATCAAATACACCATGGGGAGCTTGCCAGGCTCTGCCGTGTGGGCGGGATACTCTCAGTACCTTGCCGGGCTTTCCGAGAGGGACGGAGGAATCGAACCCGGGTCAGCTGTGTGCAATATTACTTGTCAGAGAACCTTCTAGAATCATGCCCTCTCTTCACCTGAGTTTCAGGGTGCCACTAGAAAGAAGTAGCAGCTTTCTGCTGGAGGATGGCCGCTGGGTCCTGGCTCCATCCCTGCTTAGCGGGCGACATCAATTGCATGAGTTGGACATCAGCCGGGCCTCAGTTTCCCCCTTCGCCCCTGGGTGGTGGTGTCAGGAATGACCAGTTTAAATGCCTACAGGGTGCAGGTGTCAGAGAAGAGAGGAAAGAGGGGCCCTGGGCCCTGGGAATTCTCAGCGACACAGGGTCCAGGAGGAATGGGGTCAGCGGTACCAGCATTTGTGAAAATCAGGTGTCTGGGGTTTTTAGAAGTGCCAGAGCTGTGAGGCAATGCAGTCAAGCAGGAGAGGTTTGCGGGGTTTCTGCGTCTGGTTCTCCTGGCATACCCGAGAGTGTGAGTTCAGGAATGACCGGAGCCCTGGACTCTCTCGAGAAAATTCCCCTCCTAGCTCCTGTCCTGTCTACTCTCCTCACCTCTCTACCTCCCAGTCTCTCCTCAGTGCCACTGCTCCAGCCCTTTCATCAAAAGTCCTTTCACTGTGGATTGCACCAAACTGCACATGGATGGATGGTACTGCAGGGAGGATGCTTCCCTTGCACCTGGCAAACCAGGGTTCAAACTCAGACTCCACCTATGGTCCCACAAGTCTCTCCAGGAGTGATCCCTGAGCACAACCAGGTGTGGCCCAAAAACAAATGAACAAGCAAAGATAAGCTGCGTGTGAAGTGAGAATTTAGGTCACTCATGACCTCTGTCGGCATGGGACTGAGCACACAGCTCAAAACATAGTAGGTTTTTGATAAATGTTTGCTGAAGAAGCAGTGGATAAACACTGATGCTCAATGAATTTTCTTTTTTCTTCGTGAAAATAACTTGATCCACACCTATATTGTAACTTATAAACATCCGAACAACTTTCAAAGAATCCAGAATAAAACAAACAAACAAACAAAAGAAAACCAAGCTTGATAGTTTTGTTGTCCTATATCTCGGTTTGAAAAATTTCATAGAGAACAATAAAAGAAGAAAATAAAAATGACTAAAAGTCTCATGGCCACTTTTTAGCATTTTGAAATATTTCCCTTGGTACTCATATTTTCAAAATATTAGAATCATGCTGTGTATATAATTTCATATTGCATTTCTTAGCACTGCATTTTGTGCATTTTCTAAGCTATTTGGTGTTTTGTGGAAATTTCATTTTGATTTTTATTATTCTTTTTTGATTGTGAAACAGGGTCGTTTTGATTAAAACTTATTTCGAACGGTGTGAGGGAAAAGAGAGAAGTATGTGTTTGAGAGGGAACATGGGCTTCTCCAGAGCAGAAATTAAGTCAGTGAAGAGCCGTGGATACCAGCAACACATTCAAGAGAGGACACAAACTTGAAGAGCTGGTAAATTCATTTTTAATGAATAATAATACATGATGTAGATGTAGTTAATCACTGTAGCACTGTAGCACTGTCCTGTTGTTCATCGATTTGCTCGAGCAGGCCCAGTAATGTCTCCATCGTGAGACTTGTTGTTACTGTGTTTGGCATATCGAATATGTCACGGTTAGCTTGCCAGGTGGTTCTGTGGTAGTTAATCATCTACATTTAATGATTTTTATATATTTTATTTATTTGACGGCTTTATTCTTTGACTTAATAATTTAATTATTTATCGAATTGGTGTTATCTGGCTACTGAATTGGAATCCCAGACAGAAACACGCATAAGTTAGAAGCTCAGTGATCACTTGCTGGATGAATGGATGAGAGGGTGGACGGATGGATGCTGTCTTAATCATAACTGTGTTAAATATAGAAGTCATTTCCCTTTCTTTGCAAATATAAATAACACTGTGGTAAATCTCCCAGTACCAAAATATCCTTGATGATTTCTTTAGGAAGTAGTAAGGGGTGTGGCTTTATGGAGGCCCTGGGTACCGACTGCCGAAATGTTCTCTGGAGTATCGATCTGTACATCCACAAGATAGATATTTGGGTGTCCCTTTCTGAGCACGGGGTTGAAATGTAAGGATATTTAATGTCTGATTATCTAAACAGACGTCTTTCAGAATCACACACCAGCAGGATCTTTTGTATTCGCTTTAGTATTCTCAAAGGACTGATTTTTCTGATGATGGAAAATTTTATATCTGTGACAGTGGACAAAGAATAGGGTCTGTCTGAAACGTCTCAGCAGCCGTCTTACTGATAACCTTAGCCTTGATAACAGTCATCAATACCTCTGAACTAGGAATCATGGTTAATGCATGAATTATCTTTCTCCTGATAATCCCAGGAAGTACCTTACATATTACTTTAATGTAGAGGCTCAGATTTCTATGACTTCAGAATATGCATCCCTAAACCTAACTCTGACGCTCATCTTAAAATGCAAAAGGCATTATTAGTAACATTCATCATCTATCCATCCATTCATCTACCCATCCATCCATCCAGCACAGACACCCAACCAACCATCTATCCACCATCCACCCATGCATCATACATCCACCTATCCACCCATCCATCCATCCTCCATCCATCCATTCATCCATCCATCCATCCATCCATCCACCCATCCATCCATCCACCCATCCACCCACCCACCCATCCACCCACCCACCCACCCATCCATCCACCCATCCATCCACCCATCAACCCACCCATCCATCCATCTATCCATCCACCCACCTATCCTCCATCTATCCATCTATCCATCCATCCATCCACAGGCCTATCCATCCATTCTTTCAGATTACCCACTCATTCACATTACCTGTTTTTCCCCTCACTTATTCATCTTCCCAGCTCCCATCCAACTCTTCACTATTTTCTCAGCAATTACAAAGTACTTATGCCAGATGCCTGCACTTACTTTACTCTGAGGCTAACCCCAGATTTATCAGAATTCTGGTCTCCTAGAACCAGCGGCACAAGTGGGATGGAGGAGGGGGCGAGAGACCGACACGCAAGTAGCTCATAAGATGGGATCCAGAAGGTGAACTTGGGGTTCTTGGACACCAGCCGCTGGGACCTTTCACGAGGATTGCAACATAGCTGGCCCTCGTTAGGGGTACAGTGTGTGGTTGAAAAACAGAGTTTTCCTTTGAATAAGTCAAACGAGCCTGTCTGGGATCAAATCCATGAGGGCTGGACAATCTGGTCCCAGCAAATTAAAACAACATGGGCACCGGCCAGCTCCATTTCGGAAAACAGTATTTTTGTTGTTTTAATCAAGGCCACCACCCTCCACCCCTGGCCCTGACAACAAGCTCTGAATTGAAATGGTGCAGAATTTATAAGAAAAAATAAAACAATTCTCGGGTCCTCTGCCCCCAGCCTATTTCCCTTCTCATTCGGCTTTACAGTTTAAGTGCCTCTGTCTGCCTCACTTTACCCTTCCACCCCTGGGCTGATGAGGATGAGGGGGCCCGTGCCAAGAGAGTGACCTCCGGGACACCAACTCCTCCCTTGCTGTCCCTCTAATCCAGGAACGTGGTCTCTGGCGGGGGGTGGGGGGCGGGAGCAGCCACGGGGGGGGGGGGGGCAGCTGCTTCAGCGGCAGGTTAAGTCTGGGTATAATCGGGTCTTTGTTGTCTGTGTGTCTGTGTGGACTCGCCCCGGGCTAGGCAACACCTAGGGATGGGGAATAGCCTCTTGGGGGGCCCTTCAAGCCAAGTCAGCGACACTTAGAGCCAGCGGCCTGGCCACTGCTTTCACCCAACTCCCCCGCTGAGACCTAGCCCTAGTCACCGAAACACACCCACGCTTCGTGTGGGTCCTTCTCGCCTCCCTCTCTCCAACCTGGGCGCAGGGCCTTCCCTTCTGATGGTCATTTCTGCGTCTGTGTGTCTGACCTACCGAGCCTGGCCCCGCCCAGATCCTTTATTAAAACAGCTTCTTTTTCTCCTATCCGTGTGCTTGGGAATGGAGCACTATGAAATCCCACTAGGGAGCCCTCCTGGGAATTCTCAGTCAACCAGGCGCCCCTGGGTCAGTGATGGGGTCGGGGGATATGAAGCTGCTTTGCCCTGGGAGCCAGGGATGGCCACCCTCCCCCACCTCCCATGGAAATGCTCAGGATAAAACATGAGAACTTGGGGGGGGGGTGGAGCGATAGTCAGTGGGGAGGGCGTTTGCCTTGCACATGTCTGACGTGGGTTCCCTCCCCAGCATCCCATATGGTCCCCCCGAGCGAGCACTGCCAGGAGTAATTCCTGAGTGCAGAGTCAGGAGGAATCCCTGAGCATCACTGGGTGTGACCCAAAAAAGAAAAAAAAAAACAACGTAAAATCCAAAACAAAAAACCAACCATGAGGCCCTGACTCAAACCCCTCTACTCTGGTACGCAGGGGTCCTGGTTCTTCCCAAGACCCCCCTTATCTGACTCGATTGTTCTCTGTTCTTGGTTCTGTTTGTCTTGGAAATGCCTCTCTCTCTCTCTCTCTCTCTCTCTCTCTCTCTCCCCCCTCCTTTGGTGTTTACTGCAGAGCCCCAGTGCACGAAGTAGGTGCTCATTTAATAGTGAACAAGTCCTGTGACCCACACGTGAACTTGCTTCACTTCTGCTGGGTTCCTGAGAAGGTGTCCTCTTGCAGGCACTGGTGTCGACTGGGGCCATGTTACCGACTGGAAGCGGGCCCAGGAGATCTGTGTGCCTCTCACGGGCCTGACATGGGGCTCGGGGCTCCGTGCGCTTCATAAATATTCACGATGTCAATGGTGTGCGTTGTCTGAGGCAGGTGGGTCGAGTCACTGAGTGGCATGCCTCCTAGGGAAGTCAGACCTGTTCTGGGAGGGCGTGGGGGGGGGGGGGGCGGTGAAGCCCAGGCAGAGAGCTCAGGGGCCATCAGGCCATTTTCACAGTGACGTCCAGCAGGCGGCCCAGGACAGCGGGGTTTCCTGGAAGACAGCCCCACTCCCTCGTCCCCGAGGCCCTCCCGGCCCGCGTCCTGGAGAGGGGTATTGTTCTGCTCTCTTGGCAAGACTCCCTGAAGCCAGTGGAGAGGACTGCGGGCCGCCAGAAAGCTCTCGGTGGATTTAGTGCGCCGGCAATCAGCAGAGGCGCCGGGGCTGAGTCAGGGACCGGCAGCCATTCACTCAGCAGCACCCTTTGAGCACCCAGCCTGGGCCACGCACGAGAGCACGGGCCTGTGCTTCACTAAGTCACAGAGGGGAGGACACCGGCCTGGAACGTGGAAGACCTGGGTTCGACCCCCAGGTCCCCCCAGACCTCATCAGGAGTGATCCCTGAGTACAGTCAGGACTAAGCACTAAGCACCCCAGGATGTGACTCAGAAACGAAGAAAACAGGAAGGAGCGAAGAAAGGTGGATTCAGTCGAACCCTTTCTCCTCACAGTGTGGCCGAGGCCCAGAGGCGGCCAGCCGCCCTCCCAAGGCACAGCCGAAACCAGGCCTCCGGGTCCAGTGCGGGAGGCTTGTGCCCACCTGCCCTTGGCCTCTGCAGACCTTCGTGGTGGAGTCTTGCGACTCCTGTCCCTTCACCCTCACGCCGCCTCTCCCCAAGGGGCAACGTTCGCTGGGAATCAGTCCCTGCGCCCCCAGACGCAGCCTCTGTTCTCGCCTTTGCCTTTCCTCCCCTCCCCCCTTCCCTCCACCGTTCTTGAGTGCTGTAGAGACCCTGGAACTCACACTCACACACATACACTCACACACACTCTCATACACACACATACACTCACACACACTCACACACTCATACACACATACACTGATACATTCTCACACACACTCGTCTCACATACACACACACTCACATACACTCATGCATCCACACAGACACACACTCACACACATACATTCACACACTCACACATTCTCTCACACACTCACACACTCATCATACACACTCATACACACGCTCACACACTCTCACACATCCACACACACGCATCCACACACACAAACACACACACATACACACACACTCATCACATACTCATATACACTCTCACACATACACACGCTCTCACACACACCCATCACATAAACTCACATAAATACACTCACAGTCACATGCACACTCACACACTCATGCACTCACACATACACTCACATACACACTCACACACACACACTCTCACACCAGGACATGGTGCTTGCCGAGGCCACCCTCTTGCCATGGAGGCCCACCCTAACGTTTGTGGTTCTCACACACAAGCTCACTAGGGTGCCCCGCGTGGCACTCACACACCTCTTGTGGGGCTCAGGCGGGGTCGCACACATCTGGCTGGGAAGGCTTTACAGTGTTGCCTGGGGTCACAGACAGAATTGCCAGGACTGATGTTCAGCACATACGGGATGCCCGGTCTCAGCTCATGCCCATACGCTGGCGAGGCAGGCATAAGGCCACGGGCGCCGGGCCTGACTTCTGAATGTTTCTCTGGTCTCCTCACCCGGCCGGGTGGTTTCTCTCCTCCCCTCCTGCTTTCCCTGTGAACTCTTAACCAAGTCTGGTTAAGCTCGGGCGACCTTGACTTCTGGTCCTCTGCAAACTCACCATCTAGCCCAGCGGGTGTCCGGTAGGTGGCATGGCCTGGGGGCAGTCACTGCACTGACTCGGGGAGGGCAGAGGCACCCCAAAGGCCTGCGGGTGTGGGAGGGCCGAGGGGGAAGGGGAGCGAGCCTGTGGACGTCTGGATGCATCCGTGGATGCGTGGATGGATGGAGCAGCCCTGGACGGATTGATGAATGGGCGAGTGGGTGGTTCCGTGGGCGGCTGCCTGCGTGGATGGATGAGGGGGTGGTGCTGGGGAGAGGGCTGATGGATGGATGCACGGCACAGGTGCGAGCGGAGCAGATGCGCTGGGCCCCTGCGGCTCCTTTCAAGGGCGAGCGCAGGTCACGGAGGCTCCGTCTGGCCTGGTTTCCGGAGCGCGCCCGTGCGCGGTCCCTCTCGCCCGTCGATGCTCCTCTACCTGGCGGATTCTGTCCCGATTTTACAGTCGAAGAGGAGGACTGTGACGGGTCCTGCTGCCGAGGCGGCGCGGGGTCCCTGGGTCTGGGGGCGGGGGCGGGAGTGAGAACCGGGAAAACAGAGCCGGGGGCTGGGGAGGCGGCCCGGGGGGGAACGAGCACACCTGGAGCGCGTGAGACTCGGCGGGAACCAGGACTCGGCACGGCCAGGATGTAGGAACAAGGCACGCAGGCCCGGGAGGTCCTCTGGGCCGCAGGGAGACCGGACCACCGGGCAGCGAGGGCAGCAGGCGCCTCCCGGAAGCTGCAGGCAACGTCCCTGGATCTGCGGCCCCAGGTACTGCATCACCACAGGGATGCTCTGGGGTCTCTGCCACCCTGGCGCTGGACGGAGGAGCCCCTCACCCCATCATGGTGCCCGAGTCAGTTCCTCAGATCCCTTTCAAGGCCGGACACCACCTGGCCCCCAAGCCCCCCGCAGAGCAGAGAGTCTCCCATCCTGGCCCCCTGCCCTGCCCCCCTGTCCCCCCCCCCCCCACCCAGCGTACCCGTGCGCGGTTCCTCTTGGCCGTCGATGCTCCTTTACCTGGCAGATTCTGTCCCGATTTTACAATCATCGAGGCGGCCGGGGTCCCTGGGTCGGGAGCGGGGTTCCTGTCCCCCACCCCGATAACGGTCCGTGAAGAGCACTTGTCTTGTGTGTGAGAGACCTGTGTTTTATTTTAGTTTCTTTTTAAAATTAAATCACTGTAAGGTACAGTTGCAAAGCTTTCGTGATCGGGGTTCAGTCATGCAAGGTTCCAACACCCCTCCCTCCACCCTTGCCCGTTCCCCAGCCCCAATATCCCCCCCCACCGTACCCCTCCTGCACCCCCCACCCAGCCTGCCTCTGTGGCTGGCACTTTTCCTCTCTCCCTCCCTCTCTCCCTCCCTTTCTTCCTCCCTTTCTTTCTCCCTCCCTCTCCCTCCCTCCCTCACTCTGTCTCTCTTTCTCTCTCTCTGTTCCCCCTCTCCCCCCACTCTGTCCCTCCTTTTGGGCATTATGGAGGCCTGTGTCTTGATTCCCAGCACAGAAACAAAAAAGAAAAAGGGTGAAGGCCAAAGGGAGAGGGCTCGATCGATAAACACATTTTTGCTCCCTGGCACCCCGTGGTCCCCCAGCAGCACCAGGTGTGATCCCAAAGGATCCGAGAGAGCTCAATGGGCTAAGCAGAGACTGCATGCAGGAGACCCGGGTTCCATCCTTGGCATCACATGGGCGCCTGAGCACAGAGCCAACTGTGGCTCCAACAAGAAAAAAAAAGTAAATTAAATCACTAATGAACACTTTGTCTACAGCCTGCATGGCAGGAAGCAATTGTGCTGTTTGGACCTGTGGTCATGAACAAGGAGCCACGAGTTCCACTGAAGGCCAGGAGGAAGAGTATCTTGGCCAGCGGTTGACCACTGTCTTCCTCTTCCTCTTCCTCTTCCTCTTCCTCTTCCTCTTCCCCTTCCCCTTCCCCTTCCCCTTCCTCTTCTTCTTCTTCTTCTTCTTCTTCTTCTTCTTCTTCTTCTTCTTCTTCTTCTTCTTCTTCTTCTTCTTCCTCCTCCTCCTCTTCCTCCTCTTCCTCCTCCTCCTCCTCCTCCTCCTCCTCCTCCTCCTCCTCCTCTTCTGCTTTTGGGTCACACCCGGCAATGCTCAGGGGTTACTCCTGGCTCTGCACTCAGGAATGACTCCTGGCGGTGCTTGGGGGACCCTATGGGATACCAGGGGTCGAACCCGGGTTGGCTGTGTGCAAGGCAAACGCCCTAGCCGCTGTACTACGTCTCTGTCCCCCTGACTGCTGTCTTTGAACTCATCCCAACTCCCAGAAGCTGAAAGTGCCAGCCGAGAGGTCTCACCTCAAGGATTCGCAGGACGAGGGCGAGGGGGAGTGAGTGGGGCAGGGGGGATCTCGCGAAGCATCTTAGTTCCTGCTCCAGCAGATGTCTTTATTTTATTTTATACTTGGGGGGCCACATCCGGCGATGCTCTAGGCTTACTCCTGCCTCTGCACTTAACGATCACTCCTGGTGGTGCTCCACCAGGGGCAGCCCTAGGGGATGCCGGGGATCGAACCGGGTTGGCTGCGTGCAAGTCGAGTGCCTCCCCACTGTACTATCTCTCCCGCCCCTCCAGCAGATGTCTTTGGAGAGCGGGGAGCGAGGGGGCTTCCCTGACCCCTCCTCAGGGCTCCACGCCTTGCTGGTATCTTGTCTGCACTCTGGGCAGAGTGCTTTGTCACTCGCCCAGGGACCTTCTTCTGTGTCTTTAAGACCCAAGTCAAGGGTGTGTGGAGAGCCCCTGGGGAGGGCGCTCCCTTCCTCGGATGATAAAAGGGTCACTTGAATTGAAATAGAGTTATTACTGGGGCCAGATTTAAGCAGAGGGTCTCCCATATGTCAAAACCTGAGAGCGGAGAGATTTTATTTACGGGCGGCATGTATATGAATGTATGGATAATGTATGCAATATTTCTCCTGTTTGCGCTGTCTCCTTAAGCTATCCATTAAAGCCCATCACATTAATTTAATTGAAAAATTCTGGGGGAATTGTATTAGCTTTTTCCCCATTAAATTAACATTACAGCCTTTAAATAGACGTCCTGGATGCCCATTGTTGCTAACAAAATTATTATGCAAATTGAAATCTGGCCTTTCTGGATTTGGACACCAGCAGCCTCCCTTCCCTCCTTCCGTGACCCCTTTAATTTAATTGCCCCTTTCCCCCAGTCCCAGGCCACAGGAACGGGATGGAGTCTGGGCCTAAGCTGGAGACTCGAAGGCCGGCTGAGGGCCAAGAACACACCCCCAGGGCAGCCTGAACTTTTGGTGTCTGGTCCCGATCCTGTGGAATTGTGCTTGTCTCCATCAAGAAGTGTGCGTTGGCGGGTGCAGTTTTCCTCAGGTCGTCGGCCCCAGAAGTATGCTTAGTATTTTTTTTTTTTGGTCACACCCGGTGATGCACAGGGGTCACTCCTGGCTCTGCACTCAGGAATTACTCCTGGCGGTGCTCGGGGGACCCTATGGGATGCCAGGGGTCGAACCCGGGTTGGCTGTGTGCAAGGCAAACACCCTCTTTGCTGTGCTATCGCTCCGGCCCCAAGTATGCATAGTGTTAGGGAACACAGATGCATGAGTTCACTAGGTTGGATTCAAAACTGGATTTGGAATCAGATTCTGGCCCCAACAGGGGTCAAACCCTGGGCTTCATTCATTCACACAGAGCATGCATTCTATTTCTTGAACCACGTCCCAGGTCCCGACTCTGAGTTCTGAACAAATTTCCTCACCTCATTAAAGCCAAGAAGACTGGTCCTCCCTTGGGGAGACCCGAAAGGAGGTTGTGAGATAATAGAGGTCCCTCGCCCCCATTCACAAAGGGTCATGGTTAGCATCCATCCACTCAGCCATTCAGAACGTCCCTTCTGGGCTGAAGCGATGGCCCAACGGGTAGGGAGCTTTCCTTGCACGCGGCAACCTGGGTGGATTCACCAGCATCCCACGTGGTCTGGTGAGCGACCAAGAGGGCTTTCTGAGTGCAGAGCCTGGAGTAAGCCCTGAGCATCGCATAGGGTGTGACCCCCAAAACAAAACATCAATAAAAGTAGAAGTAGACTGGTGGGTGGGTGGCAAATGGGGTTGGGAGGGACATTGGTGGAGGGAAATGAACACTGGTCAAGGGATGGGTGTAGACACCGCATGCCTGAAAGCCAATCATGAAGAACTTTGTCATTTCACCGTGACTCAAAACAACAACAACAAAAATTAATCCCTTCAGCAAAGAATCCTGGGGGTCCAACCAGGGTCGACCACATGCATAGGCCAGTCCATCCTGCCCTGGAGATGTTTTGCTGTTTTTTTTTTTAATTTAATTTAATTTTTAGTTTTGTCTTTTGGGGTCACACCTGGTGATACTCAGGGGTTACTCCTGGCTCTGCTCTGAGGAATTACTCCTGGCGGTGCCGGGGGGACTATATGGGATGCCGGGGATTTACCTGGGGTCGGCCGCATGCAAGGCAAACATCCCTCCCTGCTGTACTATCACTCTGGACACATGGAGATGATTTTAATGGTTATAGGTAAAAGTGGGTGAACCAGAAGGTTTTGGGGAGCTAACAGAGACCACTTACCTGCCTTCAGGAGAGACGAACGCGACAGGGTGAGAAACAGCTGTTTGGCCTCCGTCCCCAGTTCATTCCCTGAACTCTTAACATCTGTATTTTGGGGGCTGGAGTGATAGTACAGCAGGTAGGGCATTGCCTTGCATGTGGTCAACCCAGGTTCAATTCCTGGTATCCCATATGGTTCCCCAAGCACTGCCAGGAGTGATTCCTCCGTGCAGGACCAGGAGCATCATTGGGTACTACCTAAAAAGACAAAAAAAAAAAAAACCCAAAAAAACAACGCAGACCCCGAACAACAACAAAACAAAACACTCCAAAACACAAAAACCCCATATTTTCTGGGTGATAGGGACATCTTCTGTTCTCAGTTACCCCTGGGCTCTTGGGTCACCGTGCGGTGGTAGCTGGTCCCCAGAAGGCTCAGAGGAGAATCTGCGCGTGCTCACCCCCAGGCCCCATCATGCTCCGCAGAGATGTGTAAGTGAATCATCTCACTCACAGGATAGAGCCTCTGTAGAAACAATTAGAGCAGGGGGTTCCAGCCTGGGGAGCACCTCGTTATGCTGGAGGGCATACCCCCAACTTCACGGAATTTGCCCTAGGTCCCTCTAAATCTGGTTACTCCCCGCAGCCTTCTTTCTGGACAGCCTTCCTCATTAGCTGCAGGGCCGAGAGGTAGCACAGGGGTCAGGGCACTTGTCTTGCAGGTGGCTGACTCTGGCACTATATATGGCCCCCTGAGCACGGCTAGGTGGGACCCTTGAGCGCAGTCAGGAATGAGTGCTGAGTCCTTTCGGGTGTGCCCCCCCCAAAACAAACATTGGCTGGGAATGGCTCTGCCTGTGGGGTGACATTAGGAACAGGCTTCACAGCTGGGGAGGGAAAGCTGCACTGCCCCCTGCTCCCCAGGACTATGCCGGACAGACAGAAGGAAAGGCCAGCAAAGACATTCCACAATGTGCCTGGCGCCGTTCCTTGAGGTCGGCTTGCCATGGTCAGGTGGTCTGCTCGCCCGGAATGCCTCAGGCTGGCGGTTCATCATGATAGATCCTTTGCAGGGCAGAAAGTTCGAGTTCAATGTACCCCAGAGTTGGGGGCTGGGGGCCCCTTCCTGACCGTTTCTCAGTACGCCCTCACAGGCGGGGAGGTGCACGTCAAGGAAGAGCCCCGTGTCCTCTTTTAGGAGGATACTCACCCCATCCTCGGTGTGCCCCCTCCCCCGCCCACCACGAGTCAGTTGTCTGTCTCCCGGGAAACATCTAACCCCATCCCACTGGACATGTGTTTCAACATAGGAATTTCAAGGGCACCCAAGCAGTCTGTCTACAACAGTAAGTGCCAACTTACAATTGATCCAGCCCAGGGATCGTCAGTGGCACAAGAGATGCAGAACCTGTAGCACCTGGATGGATGGATGGATGGATGGATGGATGGATGGATGGATGGATGTGTGTGTCTTAACTGCAGTGGGTGAAGTTAGATAGATGCCCATCAGCACTCACTGTGATGGAGAAAAAAACTCACCCACCTGCACTGCACGGGAGGAAGGGCACGCCCATCCACAGTGTGTGGGAGGAAGGACATGTTCACCTGCACTGTGTGTAAGGACACGCCCACCTGCACTGCCTAGAAAGACATGCCCACCTGCACTGCGTGGAAGGAAGGACATGCCCACCCACAGTGCTTGGGAGGAAGGACACGCCCACCTGCACTGAGTGGGAGGTAGGACACGCCCACCTGCACTGCAAGTAGAAGGCGTGGAAAAGGCTGAAGGAGCCTCATGAAACCCAACAAGCCTGTGAGGTTAGTGAAACAGGGGATCTTGGTGTTGGGAGATGATTCGGCAGGTAGGAGGCCTCTGACCATCTCTGGTACCTCAACGGTCCCCAGAGCACTCTTGGGAATAACCCCAAGCCCTGAGCTGGAAGTAGTCCCAGGGCACAGTGAGGTGTGACCCCCCCAAATAAAACATGCGTGCACACACACACAAAGCAATAAAAAAAAGACAGGGTTGTCTTTCTCTGTGGTGGCAGGGTGGGGAGATGGGGACACTGGGAGGGGGCGAGGGGCACTTTGGGGTGTGACGCTGCCTGTACCTTGATCAGTGTCCGATGACGTGTTCCAGAACATCTAAAAAGCATCATTGGCCTCACGTGCCTCCATCTCTCCTTACTGGGATGTGCTCCACTGGAAATCTCTCTTTTCTTTTCTTTTTTACCAAGGAAGGTCCTCACATATATGAAACATGCATTCGACTGAAGATTTTTATGGATTTGAGCCATATCCAGTGGTGATCAAGACTTATTCATGGCTCTATGCTCAGGGATCACTCTTGGCAGAGCTCAGGGGACCACATGAAGTGCCCGGGATCAAACTGGAATCCGCCACATGCCAGGGGAGTCCCTTGCTCCTGTATGAGCTCTCTGAGCCAATGGGATCACGCTGAATTTCCTTTTATTTATTTTTAACATCTGTAGGGGGATTACCCCGGGGTCTCACACATAATAAGGCATCATTCTACTGTCGGAAATATCCCACCGGCTTATTCCGCTTGGAAAAGGCCTGAGTGATACAAGTGATGCAAATCCATTAAAGATGCAGTGAAGTGTTGCCTCAAAACCAAGAGGCCCAGAAGGTTGAGAAGGCGGAAGAGGATGTGTGTGGCATGTCTGAGGCCCTGAGTTTGATCCCCAGCCCTGCATGACCCTCTGGGCATGGAAGCTTCCAGCACCTTTGGTGGTGCCTTGCTGAGCTGAGCACTGGTTGAACAAATCATGAGCTATTTAACAAAAATACATTAAGCACCTCTCTGTCACCCAGGGAGGTGGTGAGCTGGGCTCTCTGGCATAGCTGGGGACGCATCACCCACCTCAAATCAATAGTCGCTAATCCTGACTCTCCAAGGTAAGCATTGTTAACCGCTTGGTATAAATACTTCCGTAGTGTTTATTTATAAGAATGTAGAGACCCACTTCCAGGGTGTGACTACTTTTTATCTTTTTTTTGGGGGGGGGAGTGGCCACACCCTGCCAGTCTCAGGGTTTACTCCCGCTCAGTGCTCAGAGAGCACACCTGCAGGGCTCAGGAAACACCTGGGGTGCCAGGGATCAAACCCGAGTCCACGAGCAAAGAAACTGCCCCGCCCCGCTGTTCTATCTCTTCAGCCTGTCTTTTTTTTTTTTAATGGAAGTTGGGTCACTTTGGTTTTCATTATTTAACACTAATATTTAATCATGTATTATGGCTCTAATATCCCAGTCGATAGGTCCCGATTTGTTTTATAATTTGTAATAGCTGCTGTGTATGTCTTAATATATATTTCTTAAATAGCTCATGATTTGTTCAACCGTTTTCCTATTCATTCAGATGTTTTTCAGGTTTTCCTTTTGTTATTGTTCACTAGGACAAATGATGCTGCAATAAACTTCATAGATTTATGCCTTTGTATACTGGCATTTTCATTTCTGGAGGATATATTTTCCAGGGCATGAGAATGGCCGGCCACAGTATATGAAAAAAATGCCAACAGTTGATTTTACACCATGATAAAATCATTTAGAATCCGGTGGTGTCTGAGAGCCCTGGGTCCCTCACCCCCGTGCCAGCTCTGGATGTTACTCAGGGTTTTCATTTTTGCCAGTCTGATGGGTAAAAAGTAGTTTCTCTTGTTCTCATTTGCATTTTCCTGACAAGTGAGCCCGAGCGTCTTTTCATATGTTTATTGGCCATTTGCATTTCTGCTTCTGTGAGTCGGGTCCCCTGGTTTCCTACTGGGTGACTCCTCGTTTTATTAATTTGGAGGATCGTTTTCTAAATGAAGAGCATCGACTCTTTATTGATGATGTGGCCACATGTATTTCCTTTGTTGATTGTATGTTTTGTCATGGCTCTGCTGCAAAGGGGGGGGGTGGGGGGAATTATATTTCTGGCCCCCAGGTTCTTACTAAGAATAGAACTAAAACTGCGTTTTCGTTCTTATCAACTGTAGAAATATACACATGGAGCTTTGTTTAAAGTATGGGCTCTCCAATCGCCTCTACGTTTAAGTAAGCGAAACACCCCCTCCCAACCCCCTAGCAGTCCCCAAACACTTTCTGGGGCCCTGTTCCCCGTGTCAAATGGGGGGTGGGGGTTCAGAATTCTGTACCGCACACTCTATCAACCCCTCTCCACCTCCATCGCTCCAGTTGCCCCTGGGTCATTCAGAGCCCTCGAACCTCCTTGGAACCTAGTTTGAGAAACTGTCACCTACAGTATCCCGTACTCCCCCCCGCCCCACCACGCCACCCTCCCCAGCGTTTACTGAATCCGTTTTCTGCTGTGTGTTCCATAGAATATTAAGTAGGATATTAACAAGGGCTTTGTGAGGAGAGAACTCTGGAATTGCCCAACAGCCTGCCAAAATGGGGCTGGCTTTCCCTTCCCGAACTAGATCGCACTTGGATTCTTTTGAGATGGAAATGCTCCCGCATGGAGAGACAGGAGTGGACAAAGAGGAACACATCACTTTATTCCTTTTCATGCCCAATGCCAAAGCAAATAGACAGTCCTTGCCCTCACTGCTCCCTGCCATCTGCTGGAGGTGTGAGGCTGGCGGTTCCGATGGGTTCCGGCAAGCAGCGCTGACTTCAGTCCCGGTCAGGGGCAGCTCAGGGTTCTTGGTCTGCAGAGGTGACCTGGCCAGGGAAAGCTCGTGTCACCCCTCTTTCCTCTGGGGCCAAGAAACTGGGTTCTTGGGGGACATTTCTATCCCAGTTTTCTTGTCTTGCTTGAAATTTAGAAGGACAAAATTCTCCTGAATTCAAATATATATTCATACACACACACGCACACGCACACACACACACACACGTATATAGCACTGTAGTACTGTCCTCCCGTTGTTCATTGATTTGCTCGAGCGGGCCCAGTAACGTCTCCATTGTGAGATTTGTTACTGCGTTTGGCATATCGAATATGCCACAGGGAGCTTGCCGGGCTTTGCCGTGTGGGTGAGATGCTCTCGGTAGCTTGCCGGGCTTTCTGAGACGGATGGAGGAATCGAACCAGCTCGGCCAGGGCGGCTGAATGCAAGGCAAACGCCCTACTGCTGTGCTATTGCTCCAGCCCCATAAAAACTGTATATAATATATATGTATGTATATATATATTCCAATATATCTGTTGGAACCTTCTCTATTTTGCAAAAGAGCAAGAGAAAGGGAATTTGAACAAAGGTGCTTTAAGTCAGATATTTACGGCTCTTATTTTGTTTCTTCCTTAGAGCCTTTCTGGAAAGGACAAAGTGGGAGGGACCACACACTGGGTCGAGGACCAGACAGGTTAATCCCACCTGAGGGTAAGAGAAAACCCACTCTTTGCAAAGGAGTGGGCTGGGTGAGCCTGTCCCATGGCACTTGCAGGATTGTGATGACCAAGCAGACAGATGCAGGCTTTCTTTGTTAACTGTCCCCCGACCCACCCACAAGCACCACCCTGCAGAGCCCTTTGTGGGCAGAGCCTCTCCTGCTTGCACCCTTTGGGACCTTATCTAGAACCGGGTCAGAGAGATAGTACAGCAGGTAGGGCGCTCGCCTTGCATGAGGTTCACCTGGGTTTCATCCCCAGCATCCTAAACTGTACCTAGAGCTCCACCAGGAATAATTCCTGAGTGCAGAGTCACGAGTAAACCCTGGGCATTACCCAAACAGAATCTGTGAGTACAGACTGGCAACCTTCAATCCCTTTGCTCTGAATTGTACTGAATTTTCTTTGTTTGGGGGAACTTTATAGAAACTGCGTAGAAACCTGCAATTCTTTTCTCTGCCAGGGGGGGGCGCCACCCTATGGAAACTAGTTTCTAGAAAGAATGTCTCCCTACACAATTGCTTGCTTGTCCTGAGCACCCTGAAATTTCTCACGGACTTTGTTGGCCTCTTTGCCTTTACTGCCAGGATCCTCCAACCAGTTTCTGGGTCCCTAGCGGATGATGCTTTAGAAGTGATGGAATCTACGATTTGGCTACTAATCCTTTGTTTGGTTTGGGGAGGGGGGTATCACACCCAGCTGTGCTCCGGGCTTCCTGCTGGCTCTGTTGCTCAGGGCTCACCCCTGCCGGGGCTCAGGGTATCATATAGAGTGCCCAGGATCAAACCCCGGGTGGACTGCATGCAAGGCAAAAGCGCCTTACCCCTTCTAGTATCTCTCTCCCCAGGTCACAAACCTCCGCCTCGTTTCCTGCCTGACTTTTCACGCCGTTGCCCTCTCCTCGCCGTCTTTCACATTCCACGTTGGCGTGGCGTGGGCCCTCGGAATAGAGGAAGCACAAATCTCTGCCTCTTCAGCTGCTGCACGTGAAATGCTCGCTCTGGGCCAGGTCCCGGCAGGGTGCCAGGAACAGGGAGAACTACTGTGGACCCTTGTCCCCAAAGGACCCACAGCGTGGTGTGGTGGGCGACCCAGTGGCATCATGTCACGCCCAACAGGCCTAAATCTTGGCTGGTGCGTTGTGTGCGCAGAGCCGGGAGTGTGTGGTTATTTATTCATTGACTGGCTGTGGGACGCCTTGGGAGTCCATTGGTGGGGATCTGCTCCTGCAAGACAAGCGCCCCATCTGCTCCAGGGCTTGGGAGCCGGCAGCACGTGCTGGGGAAAAGGCAGCTCAGATAGAGAAGGGAACACCAAGTAAAGGGTGTGGGGAGGACTCGCTCAGGATGCGAGATGCGTGCTGAGAATAGACTATAGACCGAACACGATGGTCACTCAATACCTCTATTGCAAACTACAAGACCCTGAAGGAAAGAGTGAGCAAAAGGGAATGCCCTGCCACAGTGGTGGGATGGGGTGGGGGGGATGGGGTGGGGGGGTGGGAGGACTACTAGGATCATTGGTGGTGGAGAATGGGCACTGGTGGAGGGATGGGTACTCGATCATTGTATAACTGAAACCCAAGCATGAAAGTTTGTAAGTCTACAACTGTACCTCATAGTGTTTCACTTAAAAAAATAAAAAAAGGACAAGTGCCCAGTCTTGCCACCCTCCATGTGTGTTGAAAGGGCTCTTTGACAGGCTAGAGGGGGCTCCCAGAGACAGGGCGGGCAGTCCTTGTGTCCCCACCTTCTTGGCCTCCATAGAGGTGAGTGAGTGATGCCCTCGGGGCAGAGCAGCTCCGACCCTGAGCCCCCCCCCCCACCAGTTCACCCCCACGCCCGCCCAGATGAGGGCCACATGGGCACAGTCCTGCAAACGGAGACCTGGAGAGCAGGGGGAGCCGCTGACCGCGGGAGTGGGGAGAAGCATGGCCAGGGGGTTGGGATGGGGGAGGAGGGGAGGCTGAGACCCCACGGGGGTCCCAGACAGCTGCTCGAGTGTGCGGGTGTCTTGCAGGGGGCTGCCGGGTGCCATCCCCTCCAGTCTTCTCAAAAGTTCCAGGCTCAGAAGGTCAAGGGCCCCGGCTACAGGGGAGGTCATCAGGCCGACCAGCTCGGCGGAGGCCGGACGAACCAGGGGAAAGAGGGGAATAGGAGCTGGGGGTCCTGCTGGAGATAATGCCCCTCTCGGCCCCTGCTCCCATCATCTTCCACTCAACAAACCACAGATTGGACCATCATCTTGGACCAGGCACTGTGCTGGCTCCAGAACTCCTGATTATGGTTTCTTTCCTTTTTATTTCTTTTGGGGGTGGGCGTTGCCATACCTGGAGATACTCAGGGGTTACTCCTGGCTCTGCACTCAGGAATCATTCCTGGTGGTGCTCGGGGACCATACGGGGCCCCCAGGGATTGAACCCAGGTCAGCTGCATGCAAGGCAAGTGCTGTACCTGCTGCATTATCTGTCTCGCCCTAAATGTGATTTTTTAAAAATTAATTTATTTTTAATCGAATCACCGTGAGATACAGTTACAAAGTTGGTCGCGATTGAGCTTCAGCCATACGGTGTTCCAACACCCGTCCCTTCAGCGGCGTATATTTCCCACCACCAGTGTCCCCAATTCCCCTCCTGTACTCCCCCATCCTGAACGCCTCTATATAGGGCAGGCACTTTTCTTTTCTTATTATCATTTCATTTTAATGAATCGGCGTGAGATGCAGTTACAGACTTATAAACTTTCATGCTTACGTTTCAGTCATACAAAGGTCGAGTACCCATCCCTCCACCAGTGCCCGTTCTCCACCACCAATGTTCCTAATATCCCTCCCACATCCCCCCGCCTCTGTGGGAGGCGGATTCCCTGTTTACGCTCTCTCTCCTTTAGGGTGTTGTGGTCTGCAATGCAGGTATTAAATGGCCATCACGTTTGGTCTCTAGTCTACTCTCAGTACGCATCTCCCATCCCTCGTGGGTCTTCCAAGCATCCTTTAACTTGGTGGTCCCTTCTCTATCTGAACTGCAGGGCAGGCACTTTTCTTCTCTCTCTCTCTCTCTCTCTCTCTCTCTTTCTCCTCTCTCCTCTCTCTTCCCCCCCACTTCCCCTCCCTCACTCTCTTCCTTCTCTTCCCAATTATCGTTTGCAGTACAAGTACTGAAAGGTTATCATGATTACCCCTTGGCCAACTGTCAGCGCTCAGTTCTTGTCCAGAGCTATCATTTCCAGCTATCATTGTCACACTGGCCCCTTCTCCCAACTGCCTTGGTCCTCCGCTCCTCCTCCCCACACTTGGGTCAGGCTTCCATGGACCAGTCCTCCTAGCCCTTGTTTTTTTCTGTCCTTGGAGATTAATATCAAACTATCTTTTGGGCTTTTTTCATATCCCAGAAATTAGTCAAGTCCCTACTCCAATCAACAGTCCCCCCACCAAACCACAAAAGTAACAATGACGGAACATGATTTGTTTTGAGGGGGTCACACCTGGCCTTGCACAGGGGTTCCTCCTGGCTCTGCATTCAGGAATTACTCCTGGTGGTGCACAGGGGACCACATGGGATGCTGGGAATCGAACCTGGTCAGCCGCGTGCCAGGCAAACGCCCTACCCGCTGTGCTATCACTCTAGCCTAGAACATGAGTTTTGCCTCCATTTTCTTTAACTTCTTTGCTGTTGTTTGACTTTTGGGCCCATGCCCTGCAGTGCTCAGGGCCTGGGATTAGGTAGCAGGGATCAAACCTGGGCTCCTACGTGCAAAACACGGGCACCAGCACACGCAGCCATCTCCCTGGCTCCTTGGGGACTTCTTGACAAAGGAAAAGACTCCCACAGCCCCCAAAGCCCCCAGGAATGTAGACACTCTTAGGTTGACAATTCAGCTTAGAATGAACCCGACTTTAAAAAGAAAACGGGAGGGAAAAGTTCGCCATGTCATGAGAAGTTTCCTTTCTAGCTATGTAAATTCCACTTAAATCTGGTGTGCCGAAGACCCCCAAGTCTTTGAGAACCCACAGGCACCCACAAAGCTTGTTTCCTATCCTTCTCCTGCACCCACTTCCTCTCCCTCCCTCCCCCTGCTTCCTTTTTAAGATCAACCTTCCAACACACACACACACACACACACACACACACACACACACACACACACAGCCCGCCACAGCACCTGGGGAGCACTGCAGTCTGGGACTTAGTTTCGGATTCCCTCACTGACTCACAGTTTAGCTGCAGTGCCTCAGCTTTCCCATCTCTGAAATGGGTATGCACTCGAGCAAAGGATGTCTGGGGACCTTTGAAAGCACCTCCAAAGCTGGGTTTTATACAAGTCACACCACACACACACACACACACACACACACACACACACACATACACTTTCTCTCTTCCTCTCTCTCTCTCACGCACAGTATCTGATCAGCCTCTGGGCAGAGCGGGGGCGGTGGAATTTCCGGAGAATAATCTGCGCAGGGCACATCTGGCTCCCTGTACCTGTCGGTGCATTTGTCTGTAGGTTGGGTTGAATGCAGCGGCTTGATCAACTAGCCTGAAGCCATGTCACCCTCCTGAAACACAAACCGCTCTCTTTCAGCCCCTGGTTACAGTGGAGGAAGAGGAGCCGACACCTCTCCTCTTTGTTCTTTCTGCAGGACGCAGGTTCGAGCTTGCCTGCCCGGCACCCCCACCCCCAAGCGCGTTCTCAACTCCAGGAGTCCTCCCTGAGCCCTGGCGCACTCGCTTCCCTGCAGCCCCAGACGGCTGCTTCAAGCTCCATGGAACATTCTCAGCGTCTCCATGTTGCTCTCTGAGCGAAATCGTTTGGGGACAGTTTCCCTGTTGGTAGGGGAAGGACGAGGGGCTCAGGGTGACAGACAGCTTCTCTCCCAGCTAGGAGGTACGTGACACCAAAGACACCCCAGGGCCTGAGTTTAAACGTTCTCGGTTAGGACAGTGAGTTAAGGAGCTTGGCCGACAGGCACATGACTGACCTGGGTTCAATCTCCAGCATCACCTAGGGTCCCCTGAGCCCTGCCAGGAGTAATCCCTGAGCACAGAGCCAGGAGTCAGCTCTGAGCACCGCCGGCTGTGGCCCAACAAATGGGGAAAAAACTCGATCATTGTATAACTGAAACCCAAGCACAAAAATTTATAAGTCTACAACTGTACCTCATGGTGTTTCACTAATTAAAAAAAATCAAATAATAAAACTAAAAGTCACCCCCCTTAAGGAGTGTATTCTACAAACGCTGATTCAAGGCTGCTTGCTGTGCTTGCCTGGCTGGGGGGCTCATTTCTTCCAGAAAGACCAACCTCATGTCTGTCTGGTAACACTGTCCTCTCTCTGCCTATGGGACGGTGTCTCGGTAATACCACTAACCAGAGGGTCTTACCCACGTTGGCTAAAAAGCCTGGAGTATGCCTGATCCAGATGCATTTCCCAGAAATCGAACTCTCCCAAATCTCCATAGAGTTGGAACCCCTAGCCACAGGTGCCCGCACCTGAGAGACTGTCTCTCTGCACACCCCACCCCGCCCCGCCCCAGTTCATCTCTGTCGTTACCAAGCACAGTTCTTTGACCTCACTCTCCTCCTATAAATCCTCTCCTCGGATGCTCTTTTCTCCCTTCTGTTAGTTTCTGCCCTTGACCATGATCAAGTACCCAGGAATTGGCTTGTTTCCCAGCTGTACACAACAGGGAAAGTGGACAAGACGCACAAAATAAGGATTTTCATCCTTTGCTATCCCATCTGCAGCAATTAGTACAGAGCTGTGAGCTCTGGAAGAGAAGCAAACAAAACCCTTTGGATTTCGATCCAGAGTACTTTTTTTGGGTAAGTTTTAGAAGTGGTACTAGGAGGGGAATCCCAGAAGGGCATGTCGGGGGTCCCTGCACTATGGAGCCTCACATCATCCAACGGGGAAGTAGAAGAGGCTAGAAATTGGGAGTCAAAGCCCAGTGGCAGAAGGGTTTGTCTAGACGAAAACAACTTGTGCAGAGTCCCATGGGGGACAGAAGAGGAAGTGAAACTGTCCAGCTTTGGGTGAACTGCTAAAAAGATGACAAGGAACACTTCCAGGTAAAACCGATTCGTTTCCGGAGTTCCTGTGAACTGGGTGAGGGGAAGGGGGGTGTTCAAGTCCCAGTGAACCTGGCTGGGAATAATGAGTTGAGCATTCAAGGCATTCATTAGAAGCGATGAGTCACACCTTAGTGGTAGTGTTAAACTAGTCTTCAAAGAAAGCCTTCTACCTCCACCCAAAAGGAGTTTACAAAAAGCCTCCTCTCTCTCTCTCTCTCTCTCTCTCTATATATATATATATATATATATAATCAAGCTGATCAGTGACTTAACTGCCTACTCAAAACTTCAGTGGAAAGCAACAAAATCCAGGTAGATGTTTAATCGTATAACCTAAATCCTGGATGCGGGGGGGAATGATGTCTAGCATCTAATGGTGGATACTGAATCAGTAGATATTCACGGTCACGGTCCTCCCGTTGTTCATCGATTTGCTCGAGCGGGCCCAGTAATGTCTCCGTCATGAGACTTGTTGTAACTGTGTTTGGCATATCGAGTACGTCACGGGTAGCTTGCCAGGCTCTCGCCCGCAGTAGATATTAGATCAGACCCAGAGCCAGGAGAAGGATCAATCAGTATTAAAAAATACCCAAATGATGAAGATGATAGACAGTGGGTCAATTACAAGTATGTTCAAAGAGGGGCTGGAGTGAAAGTACAGTGGGTAGGGCATTTGCCTTGCACACGGCTGACCCAGATTCAATCCCCGGCATCCCATATGGTCCCCCAAGCACCACCAGGAATAATTCCTGAGTGCAGAGCCAGGAGTAACCCCTGTGCATCACCAGGTGTGACCCAAAAAGCAAAAAAAAAGTGTGTGTGTGTGTGTGTGTGTATATATATATATATATATATATATATATATATGTTCAAAGAGGTAAAGGAAGTCATGAACATAATGAGAAGTTGGAGATACTCATTTTAAAAAGAGAGCCAAAAGGTCTGGAGAGATAGTACAGAGGGTAGATCGATTGCCTGGCATGCAGCTGACCTGGGTTCAATCCCCTCCGATCCATAGTGGAGCCCTGAGCCCTCCAGAAGAGATCCCTGAGCATAACCAGGTGTGATAAAAGCCAATAAATAAATAAAAACAAATTTTAAAAATATAGAGCTGAATAAAACATCAGAAAGAAAAAAAAATAACAATGTCTAAACTGAAAAATTCACCAGATCGGTGATTGTAAAAGAAAAAACTCAGTAGGTGTGATGACATCACACAAGATGCAGTTCAAACTGGAGTAGCAGAAAGAGAAAGAGACGAGAGGGAAGGAACCGGCATGAGGGATCTCGGCGACAATAGTCATGGTTCAACCTGTATGCAAAGCACGTCCATAGAAAAAGTGGAGAGGGAAAACAAAAATACCAGAAACGGCAATGACCGAAGAGCTTCCCGAACGAATCAAGACTCTGAAGCGATAGATCTGGGAAATGCAACAAGTTTCAGTCAGGAAAAACATAAAGAAAGTGGTGCCGGGCACATCATAATCACAGCAATAAGGAGCAGTAAAAGCAGCTGAAAAGATATATTGCATACGGGGCAGTGAGATAAGAATGATTACCAATTATCCTGTAAAGCTTTGCAAGCCAGGGCCCAGAGAAACAGTAGGGATTAAAAATCTCCAGTTCCACTAGCTTGACAATAATAGCTGGAAATGACCACGCTGGACAAGAACGGAGTGTTAAAAGTAGGTAAAGGGATAAACCTGATAACCTTTCAGTATCTGCATTGCAAACCACAATGCCCAAAAGCAGAGAGAGAGAGAGAGAGAGAGAGAGAGAGAGAGAGAGAGAGAGATAGAAAGCGCCTGCCATAGAGGCAGGCTTGCAGGGGAAGGTTGGGGGCGGGTGATGGGAGGGAACCTGGGGACTCTGGTGCTGGGAAATGTGCCCTGGTCGAGGGATGGGTGTTGGAACACTGTGGGACTGAAACGTAACCATGCATAGCTTTGTAACGCTCTATCTAACAGTGCTGCTTTGTCACAATATTAATTTTTTTAAAAATTTTGACTTTTTGGGTGGGCCGGAGCGATGGCATAGCAGGTAGGCCGTTTGCCTTGCAAGTGGCCAACCTGGGTTCGATTCCTCCGCCCCTCTCGAATTGCCCGGCAAGCTACCGAGAGTATTCCGCCCGCACGGTAAAGCCTGGCAAGCTCCCCGTGACGTATTCAATATGCCAAAAACAGTAACAACAAGCCTCACAGTGGAGACGTTACTGGTGCCCGCTCGGGAAAACCGATGAACAATGGGAGGACAGTGATAGTGACAACTAACAGTGATTCAATTAAAAAATTAAACACATTTTAAAAAAGAAAAAAGAATAAAAGAAAGCAGAAATAAAAGAAAGGTTGAGACGGTTTTATGACAAAAAGAAAAAAATAGTTCCTAGTTCCGGCACTAGTGGCCTCCTCTCCAGGAATAATTCAAGGTCCTGAGCACTGCTGGGGTGGAAGTGGTGTTCCCTGGCGCCGGGGGGCGGAGGAGCCCTGCCTTTGAACTGCCTTCTCCGGGGGGGGGCTGAGAATTCCCGGGAACCAGCCCTGGGAGCCCCTAAGCGGGGCTCGGGGGGGTCCTGCCCAAAGACACCCCCTCCTCGGGGCAGAAGCTTCCAGAGAACCAGCCATGGCAGCACCACTAGCGCCCAGAGACTGCAAGCACCATCCTGCTCCCTCGAGGCTGCCTGCGGGGAGAGGAAAGGAGCCTGGGTGTGAAGTTGGCAGCTCCTGCCACAGCATCCCTCCGGGGAGCCTGGGAAGGGGGCGGCCCAGGGAGGCTCCAGGCCGAAGTCGAAGCCTTGGGGGCGCTCGGTTTCTCCCGGGGCTTCTCACGCGCTCCCAGGACGCCTGGCTCCCAGCTGCCGCCCCTCCAATCTCGGTCTCCATCTCCACCTGGCCTCGCCTCTGGGTGTCTCCCTGTGCTCCCCTGGGTGTCTCCTCGCCTCTCCCTCCTTCCCCGGAGACACCTGCCCCTGATTTAGGGGCCCACCCTGAAGGCCCGGCTGAGCTCATCCTGAGCGTCTCCCGTGAACTGCGTCTGCCAAGACCTGGTTCCAAGCCAGGTCACATCCGCTGGCTCAGGGGGTGAGGACCAGCACGTCGCTGAGGACGGGGACGTCTGACCCCCTCGGTGGACCGGCGGCCACGCTTGCTCCCTCTTGGAGCTGTGAGCCAAGTGGACAGAGCCAGGAGCAGGCCCGGGGAGAGCAAGCCCCGGGGATTTACTGCCTCGGATGCTGTTTTGTCTCCTTCCTCCTTTGTTTGGAGGCTCTCTGCCCCCTTTTCTGGAAGGTGCTCAGGCTTGGGCGCTGTGGTTATTTTCGCCTAACAGCTGTGTTTCCGGTGAGCAGCTGGGGGATGCTTCTGACTCAGCAAAACGGGAGCCGTAACCGTCGAGAAGTGCTCAAGCGAGGCCTGAAATACAAAAGCTGTTTCAGGCCCGGTCTCCGCCCCTTTTCACTTCCCTCCTCTGGGGGGCCCATCGGAAAGTCTCTCAAAGCCCTCAACGCCCCGGTCCGAACCCACTTAGGCCCAGTGGTCCGAGTCGGGGGTGGGGGCGACGACCTGAAGATGGTCCTTGGGGTGGGGGGGAACAGATGGATTCCAAAAAAACTCTGGCCAAACCTGCCTGGCTTTGTGCCAGCACGTCCCTGCCTGGCTGACCCCCTCTGCCCCCGCAGAGCTGGTGCCCTCCTGTTTCCCACAGGGTCGGGGCTCCAGAACCTTCTGCGGCTTTGCAGGGTGTGGTCACCCTGGCCTTCACTGGGCATCGGACTTCTGCAATTGCCTGTTGGAGAGAGATAAGGGGAGATGGTGCCCAGTGCTGGGAGGTGACTAACTCAGTCCCCACAAGGATGCCTTTTAGGGGGGAAGAGTGGGTGTCAGCCCCCAACCCCAGAGAGGTCCCGCGGGCACTCCTGCCCGCAGGAGAGGGGACAGAGCAGAAAGGAATCCGGGCGCGAGTACCAACCCCCCCCCCGCCCCCCCCATGCATGCCGGTGCCTGCAAAAGGGCTCGCGGGAGCCCCAGGCAGCTGCACGCTGCGGCTCCGAGCTGCTGTTCCGAGAAAGAAAGGAACACAAATAAATTTAGCTCCAACCTACGCATCCTTCCCAGCTGCTCACTGACCCAGCAGAAAGGGTCTCTGTGGCAAGCCCGGCTGGGCCTCCTGGCCTGTGAGACTCGGCCACCACCCCTGCCCAGGCCTTTTCTGGAAGGCGACTGGTCCCGCCCGCCTGCAGGGCTTAACCGGTGCTGCCACGTGGTGCAGGTTCCAGGTGGGTCATCTAGAGAGAAAACGGCAGCTGGTCCCCCCCGGGCGCCCAGAAGCGGCTTGGCTGTGGGCGGGAAGTGGGGGAGGCAGCCGGTCCCTTTGTGGCTGTTCTAGGGCCACACGTGGCAGCGCTCAGGGGGCCTGGCCAGGCGGTCCTTTGAGAGAGGCCAGCCTCACCTGCCTCCGCTTGGGTCGTGGACAGTGTCAGTGGGGGGATGCTGGGAAGGTCACCCGAGGGCAGGGCTTGGAGACACACACGGGGCACCCACGTGGAGGAGCACACGGACCCCACGCACGCACACAGACACGCGCGGAGTCTGTCTATTCTGGGCGTGCTCATTAGCTGCTCACTTTAATCATCCTTAACGCTCGCATCGCAAATACGAAATACTGTGGTGTGTCTGTCTCTGATCGCGCACCAGAAATAGTTCTGGGGAGATCCACACGGGAGCCAAGAGGCTGGCTCTGATTGCAATCTGAGTCAAGGGAAGTCACTGCCTCTCAGATCCCAGGCAGGAATCGGAGTGTGGAATATCAATAAATAACCAACCTGAGCCCCCTCCCACCCCCCCCCACCCCCGAACCAGCAGCGCAGGCTGGCCCTTGGCAGGAAGGCTGAGCTCTGACTAGAACTTGGGCAGGATGCGTTTGTCAGAGGGGCAAACCCAGGGGCTGAAACATGCTACTTCTGAGCACCCCAACCCCAAACCGCCACGGTCAGGATGCACAGGCTGCAAACATTCGTGTTTGGAGAGCGGAGGGACATCCGTGAGAAGAGAAGTTCTCGGTGGCACCTGCAATCTGCCTCACTTTCTTTCCAGCCTGGTGCTGGCTGCCGACCTGACTTCTTCACCCTGACAAGGTTAAAAACAAAATAGGGGCCAGAGCAATAGAGTGATAATATAGCGGGGAGGGCATTTGCCTTGTACCCGGCCAACCTGGGTTCGATCCCCAGCATCCCATAGGGTCCCCCGAGCACCGCCAGGAGTGATTCCTGAGTGCAGAGCCAGGAGGAACCCCTGAGCATCACCCGGTGTGGCTCCCAAAACAAAACAGAATGCTAGGAGCTTGTGACCTTGTCCATCACCTGCGGATCTGTGTCATTCTGACATGAATTGGTGGTTCCCACCAGTGCCTTTCTTGAACATCCTGACCCCTGGAACCTGTGAGTGGGATCTTATTTAGAAAAAAAAATCTCTGCAGTGTTGGAGAGGTTGGTGAAGAAGTAGAGACCCTTGTGCACTCTGGTTGGAACTGAATCAGCAGCACTCGGGAATTATTCCTGGCGTTGGGCACTCTACGGGATGCCAGAGATCAAACCTGGGTCAGCCGCACGGAAGGCAAACACCCTCCTGGCTCACCTATCACTCCGGCCCCCGGGTGAGTCTCTCTTTGCAGGAGGCTGTATAAAGGCCTGTCATAGGTGCCATCTCCTACAGGTTACGTGTCACTTATTCATCAAGCTCCAGCTTGCTGCCTGCCCAGACCTGTGTTTGGTGACATGGGAACCAGGACCATGCTTTGGGTGTGGTGGGGGGGATTAGGTCGTGTGGAGTGCAGCTCAGGAACTGTGTGGGGTCTCCCAAAGAGCCTTTCATTTGGACTTGGTTCAGGGAAGCAGGGGGAAATACTTCTTTTTCTTTTTGGGTCACACCTGGTGATGCACAGGGGTTACTCCTGGCTCTGCACTCAGGAATTACCCCTGGAGGTGCTCAGGGGACCATATGGGATGCTGGGAATCGAACCCGGGTCAGCAGCGTGCAAGGCAAATGCCCTACAGGCCGTGCTCTCACTCCAGTCCCAGGGGGTAATTTTTTATGTGAGGTTGGTGCCAGACTGACAAAGTGAGGATAAGATCTCTATTTCCCGGCTGCTGAGTCTGCTGCATTTCTACCCGGCTCTCGGCTGAGTGGGAAGGCCAGGCCCCACCCAGGTGAAAGACGTGGGGATGAGGAACTTTGGTGCTTTTATTGGACCCATGGAAATATTTGTCTTCCACGGAAAAAAAATATATCTGCCTTGTTATTAGGGACCAAAGTAGGTTCTGTTCAGTGTGGAGACCTGGGGAGTCCCTGTGCTGAGAAGCACTCCCCCACGGAGGACAGAGGCTCTGAGCAGAAGTCGCCGTTGGAACGTGGAGCGAGACCCCAGGCTGGAATCTGGCAGTCGACACAGCTGGGTTTTCTAGCGTGTTGGAGAAGTTGTCAATGGTCCGGTCGAGCACCGGTTAATGACGCTGGCCCACTTCAGAGGCCGATTTACACGCCAACAGTAGCTGTCTGCGCGCCAGCCTCCTGCCCAGCCTGAGAGGCGCTCACGTAGCATTGACGGGCGCCAGTGCCCTCCGTGGAAGAGCGGCAGGTGGAACTGCTCTGATGCACATATTGACTCTCTCCCCTCTCGACTTCCACACTCCTGTTACCGTGACCGTTTTCCGAGTCCCTCTGAGGGGATTGACATCACACAACTGCGTGTCTTGTAGGACCTCGCCATCATGCCGTACATTTTTCCCCCCTCTGGAAAGTTCTTGCTTTCCGATCTGAGAGTTGCACCTTCTGGCTGCTGTGACAGGGTTTAGAGCACTCAGCGTCTCTGATCCTTTCTCGGAATAAATGTTGGCCGGCTTCGCTTCCCTGGGAGGCTGCCGAGGGATTGGAATCTTCCAGCCAACTTGGGTCTTGTCCACAGTGATCTGGAAGCCAATTTTCTGAATAAATCCCAGAACTGTTCCAGAGTTGCTGTATTTACTCAAAAACTCTTCTTCTATTGCATAGCACACGTTATAGTTGAGAATAGGCATCATATATATATTATATATATATATATGGATTTTGACCACACCCAGTGGTATTCAGGGACTACTCTGAGCTTGGTGATTGTGGTCCACTTTTTTTTTTTTTTGGTAGGGGGTGGGGTCACACAGAGATATGCTCAGGGATTACTCCTGGCTCTGTACTCAGGAATTACTCCTGACAGTGCTTGGGGGACCATTTGGAATGTCGGGGATTGAACCCAGGTTGGCCGCATGCAAGGCAAATGCCCTACCCGCTGTACTGTCACTCCAGCCCCAACTGTGGTCCACTCTTGGGGGGAACACCATACCAACTCTCCTGCATGCAGTACAGGCACGCCCCGGGTTCTGCATTTCATATAGTGTGGCATTTTCCAAAGTGTGCTCTGGGGAACACCAGGCTGGCGCTATGCTTTGTGGGGGGAAAAGTTTCCGGGCTGAGTAAGTTTGGAAACCACCTGCTCTTGGATCTCCACCCACATCGCAGCGGCTCCTAAAGTGAAACCCTCCCCCCAACAAGTGAGGCTGAGTGCGCCTTGGCCTGTCCAGTTGCCCCCGGACCATTCCTCAAGGGGGCGCTGTGGGAACCAGCTCAGGGAGAGAGGAGGAGGCCTGGCTACCCCACTCTGGGTTTCTCAAGCTGGGGGGTCAAGCAGATCAGAGAGAACGAAGGCGGGTATTTTAAACCGACCTCACCTGGCCTGAACCTTAGTGCCTGTGGAGGTCGGGGGGCTCCCTAGCAGTGCTCAGGGGACCAGGGGGCCACTCTTGCTGATACTCCGCAATTGCATCTGGGGTCCGATGCTCGGCCTGGCGAAGCGGCTGAGTCCCTGAGGTACTCGAGGTCAACAGGACCGCCCTGATGGTGCTGAGGAGGACATTTGGGTTGAACTCAGGACTTCCGAGATGCGAGGCTGGCACTTCTGCCCCGAGAGCCAAATCCCTGGCTCCCAGACTGGCCTTTTCATTTTCCTTTTAAATTTCTATTTATTTATTTATTTATTTATTTATTGCTTTTTGGGTCACACCCAGTGATGCACAGGGGTTCCTCCTGGCTCTGCACTCAGGAATTCCTCCTGGCGGTGCTCAGGGGACCCTATGGGATGCCGGGGATGGAGCCCGGGTCAGCCGCATGCAAGGCACATGCCCTACCTGCTATACTATTGCTCTAGCCCCCAGACTGGCCTATTCCACTGGAGAAACTGTCCTGAAAGCTGTAGGCTCTGCTTGAGATGCCAGTAGGGACCTGGACAGGGAGATTCTTGAGGCTGGAGCTGGGTAGTGGTGTGGTCCGGTGGTTAGCCATTTGCCTTGCCTGTGTGAGTCCCTGGATTCTGTCACAGGGCGGGGTGTCTGGTGAGTGTCTCTGGAGGGGAACGAATCTCTTTTACATTTGTACCCCTTGTCTTCAAAGGCACAATAAACCGGTCACAATGGTCCTCGGTACCTCTTCTGCACGAAATGTCGAGTAACACTGAGCCTCCTCCCCTCATTCAGGGACCCTCGGCGTCCGGAATGTCACCTTCTTGGGAGAGAGATCTTGGCAGAGGGTGACTAAGGGTCAGAATGATCAGGGACAAGTGTCCTTCGAAGAGATGGCAAAGGACACATGGCACACACAGGCAGGAGCAGGCACTGAGCCTGAACACCAATGCTGGAAGAAATTTCTCCTCTGAAAGTTGGGGGGGGGGGGTGCCTGCCACCTGGCACCCCTGACTTTGCACTTGGCACCTGCAGACACGCAGGAGACACTAATTCTGTGTTGTCAGCCACCAAGAGTGCTTTGCGACTGCCACGGTGTCATACGCTGTCACCCTGGGGTGGGACAGAATCCCCGTGCTGTGAATTCTCCACAGCCCTGCCCTGAAGGGCTCTGCATGCCCAGGGAGGGGCCATTTCTGCTCTAGTGGTGATGGGCGCGATGAGCAGTTCTGGCGCAGGGCGGAAGGGCAGAGTGTGCGAGCAAAGGGGACTTGGGAGGGAGCCTGGGATACAGAAGATGAGAGGAAGCCCCTTCACAGCGAGAAGTCAGTCAACTAGAAAAGACCCGAGCGCAGTCTCCCGGGGAACTTCTTGGCAGAGCCGAGGAAGCCAGGAAGCGAGCCTTGATAAAGGGACACAGCTGGAGGGACGCAGCGTGTCTGCGGCCAGGAGCCGGGACCAGCCCGGGTGTGGCTGCGTGCTCGGGCTGGCGCCTCTCATTGTCCCGGCTCTCCCCGGAACCCCAGCCTTTGTTGGGTGACCTTCACCCCCCGGCCTGGCCTCCTTTTCTGCGCTTCCCATCGGGGTGGTGCCAGCTGCCAAGTGGAGCACGGTGGGAACTGCATGAGATCGCACACAGGGGCGCCACTTCACCCGGCTCGTGCTCGTGGCGCAGAGCAAGGACCGGCTTTGTTATTTATAGTCCGTGTTGTCACTGCTCTGGGCACCGCTGCCAGCTTCCCCGGGGCTCGAGTGCTTATGAGCCGGGTCCTCCTCATCTTGCGTTTCACGTTCCAAGGTTCCAAGGTTTCGCTTCTCCACGGTCAACAGTAATTGGAAAAGAGGACAAAAAAAATAAGAGGGCATGAGAGAGAGAGAGAGAGACAGAGACAGAGACAGAGACAGAGACAGAGAGACAGAGAGGCAGAGAGACAAAGAGACAAAGACAGATAGAGAGACAGAAAGAGAGACAGATAGAAAGAGAGAGAGAGAGAGAGAGAGAGAGAGAGAGAGAGAGAGAGAGAGAAAGAGTTCCCATAACTTTGACCACAGTGTCTTGTTCTAACGGCTCTGTGCTATGAGGAGGTTGTTCCTTCCTATGTCTAATTTAGAAGGCAATCTGGCCTCGGCAGCGTGCCCCCTGTGTCCGTACTTCGGAAAAACAGAACCTCCAGGGGCCGTTACTGTCTGGGCTGCAGGCATCCTCGGGGGGCTTCAGAGCACCCCTGCCTTCTCAGATCGGGATTATGAGGGCACACTGGCTGTACCTGGCCCTGGGTTGGACCCTAACGTCACAATGAAAGGTAGAAGTAACTGCAAGGAGTTTCTGCCCATAGTGGGGGAAACTGAGGCCCAGAGCAGCACAGGTATCGGCCCAGAATCCCCCGGATGGAAACCCAGGACCCCCCTCCAGGCCACCCATGCCCCAAGGCCAGGAGCTTTCCCGCAGCCTCTGACAGTCCCCACAGGTGAAACAGTTAAGAAGCGTCAGGATCCACTTTAGTGCAATGTTTCCACCAAACAGGAACCCAAGTCTGTTTTCCTTTGAAGTAATTGTTTTGGGGTGGCGGAGGGCCACACCCGGCAGTGCTCAGGGCTTCCTCCTGGCTCTGCACTCAGGGAGCACTCCTGGCAGGGCTCAGGGGACCCTCTGGAGTGCCAGGGATCGGTCCTGGGTGAGCGCCCTCCCCGCTGTGCTATCCCGCCATCCCATTAGGGCTCATGTCGGAGGCACCACCCTCATCTAGGTCACAGGACGCCTGGTAGGGTCCCTGCCCAGGAGCAGACCCCACCTTTGGCGCTACCTGTGGATGATGTGACAACAGGAGATGAATCAGAGAGAGACTGATTTCCCTGTCCCCTGCATAGCAGCCGAAAGGGAGGGAAGAGGGGCCGGAGATGTGACTCACACTTGCTTGGATGTGTTGAGGCCCCGGGTTCGATCCCCAGCACTGCAAAAACAAAACATAAACAAACAAACAAAAAACCCCACCAGGGTCCAAGTGTCCACTGCAGGTGACTGGATTAGAAAAACAAACAAACAACAGCAACAAAAAACCAGCATCCGTCCACACTATATGGAATGGAGTCCACAGGAGAGAACGAAAGCCCATCTGGGCTCGCCCATCTGGGGTCCAGGCTGGAAGAGGAAGCCCCGGAGTGGGTTCTATTGTGTGAAAGCGAGGAGGGCACAGGCTCCCGCTTACCCCGCTTCTCGGCAGGGCCCCCCCGTAGGCAAATCCATAAGACAGAAGGCGGATCTGGGCTTGTGAGGCTCAGGGAAGCGAGAACAGGAAGAAACTGCCTAATGAGTCTAGGTGCAGGCTGGAGGGGTGGGAATGTGTCGGAACAGGGAGGGCGCAGACCACACAAAACTGCCACAAAAATCTCTCGATTTCAGACAGCTTGTTGGGGCTGGGCAGGGAGCTCCGCCAGCTGGTGCTCACACTCTGCACGCAGGGAGCCTCCTTCAGGAGAGACCCAGGAGCAACACGCTGGAGTGCCCCTGAGCACTGCTGTGTGTGGCCCCTGGAGTGCCCCTGAACACTGCTGTGCGTGGCCCCAAAGGCAGAAACTAAAGTCAAATGGTTTATTGGAGCAGAGGAAAAGTCGAGGACCCGGAGCACCTGCCTTGCTTGTCTAGGATCACAAGGGCAGATTCTCAGTGGCCCACACAGTTCCCCAGCTCTGCCTACCCAGGGCCAGTGCATGTTGACCGGTGCTGCCAGGTGTGGCCCTCAAAGAAAGAAAATTAAGCAGTTCACTTTAGTTGAAGGGAGAAAGCTCAAGGGGCAGAGCCCGTGCTTGGTGCGTGCAAAGCCCTGAGTTTGATCCCCAGCATGCATGCCCTTCTGCCACTGCTGGGTAGAGTCTGTGTGGCACCGAAAAAAAAAATTGTCACTGTCACTGTCCTCCCATTGTCCATCGATTTGCTCGAGCGGGCCCAGTAACGTCTCCATTGTGACCATTGTTACTGTGTTTGGCACATCGAATACGCCACGGGGAGCTTGCCAGGCTTTGCCGTGCGGGCGAGATACTCTGGGTAGCTTGCCGGGCTCTCCGAGAGGGGCGAAGGAATCGAACCCGGGTCGGCCGCGTGCAAGGCAAACACACTACCCGCTGTTTGTATCCGCTATCACTTAATGTATTTTATTTTTTCGGATTTTTTTTTTGGGGGGGGCGGTGCATGCATGGCAGTGATAAGGGTTTAGCCTATGGCTCTGTGCTCAGGGATCACTCCTGGGGGTGCTCAGGGGAGCCTTGTGGTACCAAAGACAAAACCATGCACCTGCTCGCTGCACTATCTCTCTGGTCCCTCCTTTGTTTTCCCACGAAGACTGGAGAGATCGCTGAAAGGTCTGGAGCCCATGATTTGCAGGCATTCAGTTTCCCTAGATTCTATTTCCAAGCCCCACCATGAGTAGGCAAAGGGCTACCCACACCCCATCCTGCATACCCATTGTTTTGTTTTGTTTTGTTTGAGGTTCTTTTGTTTGGTTTTTGGGCCACACCCAGCAGTGCTCAGGGGTTCCTCCTGGCTCTGCACACAGGAATCACTCCTGGTGGTGCTCAGGGGACCATATGGGATGCTGGGGATCGAACTCAGGTAGCCAACCTGTGTGCAAGGCAAACACCCTCCCCACTGAACAATGACTCCAGCCCCCACATTGATTATTTTAAACAAAATGGTTTTTTTTTTAGTCTATTTCAATAATTTTTAAATAATTTTCTTTTTTGCTTTTTTTTTGAGGGTCACACCTGGTGATGCACAGGGGTTACTCCTGGCTCGTTCACTCAGAAATTACTCCTGGAAGTGCTTGGGGGACCCTATAGGATGCTGGGAATGGAACTCAGATTGCCCATGTGCAAGGCAAACGCCCTACCCGCTGTGCTATCACTCCAGCCCCTTAAATAAATTTTAATTTAAAAAAATTCAGTAGGGTGTTTGCCTTGCATGGTCGGCCTGGCCAAGCCAGGTTCTATTCCTCTGCCCCTCTTGGGGAGCCTGGCAAGCTACCGAGAGTATCTCGCCCGCACGGCAAAGCCTGGCAAGCTACCCGTGACGTATTCAATATGCCAAACACAGTAACAAGAAGTCTCACAATGGAGATGTTACTGGGCCCACTTGAGCAAATCGATGAACAATGGGAGGACAGTGCTACTGTGCAGTAATTTTTAAAACTTGTCAATTTTTTAAAAAGAAATTTAGCTTCAAAGAAGGAAATAAATTTCCTTAAAGAAGAATGTGAGCCCGTCATAGCGTGGGGGGCTGCAGATCTGAGGAAACCAGGAGATGTCTGGAAACCCCAGTCCCATGTTAACCCAGCAGGAGTGGCAGGCATCCCCGCAGGGCTGAGGGGGGCAGAGTCGGCTTCTTGTCCTGCTTCTCCCCTTCCCTGCAGCCAGCGCGGTGCTTCAGAAATACTTGTTGAGTTCAGCTCTGCCTGGCTTAGTTAATTGAGTTAAGGCGAGCTGAGCCGTCCAGCTGGCTGGCCTGTATCCAAGCTGAAGATGTTAAGAATCACACTAATTCAATCAGCTACCGCGCGGCGGGGCTGAGCAAGGAGGGCGGGGGCCGTTCCTTACCTGACTTCCAGGGCTTCCCGGGGCAGCAGGGCTAGTGCCCTCGGTAACACCAGTGTCCCTTCCCAGGGGTGCCTGGACAGGAGGGGAGGAGGGAAGGAGAAAGCAAAACGAGCCCCCCGCAGGCCCTGCTGCAGGCCTCTGGGGTGGTGGAAGACATCGGAAGGATGCAAAGGGTGGTCTGGGTGATGGGTAGGGGGACGCGAGTACCTCCCATTTTCCTGCCCCCGAGGTACCTTGCGTCTATACTGTAGCCACCAGACTGAGTGCTCAGATCTCACTCTCTTTTTTTTTTGCTTTTTGGGTCACACCCAAGGAGCAATAGCACAGTGGGTAGGGCGTTTGCCTTGCACGTGGCCAACCCGGCCGACCCAGGTTCGATTCCTCCGCCCCTCTCGGAGAGCCCAGCAAGCTACTGAGACATCTTTGATGTGCCAGACACAGTAACAAGTGTCACAATGGAGACGTTACTGGGCCCGCTTGAGCAAACTGATGAGCAACAGGAGGACAGTGACACTGACAGTGGGTTACACCCGGTGATGCTCAGGGGTTACTCCAGGCTCATGACTCAGGAATTACTCTGGCAGTGCTCGGGGGACTCTATGGGATGCTGGGAATTGAACCCAGGTTGGCCGCGCGCAAGGCAAACGTCCTCCCCACTGTACTATCACTCCAGCCCCAGATGTCATTCTCTTAGCTCTGGTGGTCTGCGCTGGAAGCTGGCTAAGGACCTGGGAGAAGTGCATTCCTCTCTCTCAGCACTCTTTCTTTCCTCACATGTAAAAGGGGCTGGAGATGGGGCCGGAGCGATAGTCCAGTGGGGAGGGCATCTGCATTGCATGCAGTCGACCCAAGTTCCATCCCTGGCATCCCATAGGTTCCCCAAGCACTGCCGGGAGTAATTCCTGAGTGCAGAGCCAGGAGTGACCCCTGAACATCACTGGGTGTGGCCCAATAAAAGAAAAAAAAAGAGGGGGTGGGAACTGGAGAACCAAGTTTTTGCCATCTGGAGTGGCTGGAAGCATGTGACGTAATGAGAACATAAGGAGAGCAGGGGCAGCAGGAAGGAGCATCGAACATCTCGCCCTGCCATCACTGGAGCCGAGCGGCGGTTGGCAACTCACCAGGATGGAAGCACTGGGCTTATTTGGTTGCTTCTGGAATGGAGATGCTCTGGGAGGACCAGGGGCAAGAGACTTCTCCTCCTCCTCCTTCTCCTCCTCCTCCTCCTCCTCCTCCTTCTTCTTTGATATTTGGGTCCCACCCGGTGATGCTCAGGGGTTACTCCAGGTTTATGCACTCAGGAATTACTCCTGGTGGTGCTCAGGAGACCATATGGGATGCTGGGAATCGAACCGGGGTTGGCCGCATGCAAGGCAAACGCCCTCTCCCCTGTGCTAGCGCTCCAGCCCCGGGAATTCTGCTGCTTCTTGACATCCCATCTACAGTCAGTCCCCACGCACTGTGGGTGCTTCGGGAGCAGGGAGCGGGAGCAGCAAGAGGGGCTGGAGAGATCGTTCAGGGATTCAGGCTCCGGTTTTGCACGCAGCTGAGCACAGTTTGGTGCCTGGCACCACCAAACACTGCCAGGAGTGATCCCCGAACACAGAGTCAGGAATAAGCCCCTGAACATCGTCAGGTGTGGCCCCCAAACAGAAACACAAAAGCAATCCCAGTTCTCTTCCTTTTTCCTCTGCTCTGGGAAGCAGTTCTGGTCACGTTAGTGCCCTGTAAACCAGGGATGTGAGGCAGGAGCACCAGGGGGTGGTCCCTATCCAGAGAGAGAAAGAGAGAGAGAGAAGGAGAGAGAGGGAGAGAGAAGGAAAGAGAGGAGGGGAGAGAGAGGGAGGGAGGGAGAGAGAGAGAGAGAGAGAGAGAGAGACACTCACATTCATTCTGCATTCCATGGCCTGACCCAAGTTCCTGCTTCTTTTTCAAATGATTGTTCCTCCTTTATGTATGGGTGAGAGGGCACCAGCTACAGAAAAAACAGAACTTTACACACACACACACACACACACACACACACACACACACACTCACAATATATACATATGTGAAACCAGGGGCTCTAGGTTTCAAAGGAAGCAGTAGAGGAACTGAATGTACCCATGCAGGCAAGCGACCAGATACCGGGCAATAGGATTTGGGGTCCCACAGTCACCGTCACTGCTCTTGTTCCGGCCACCGTCTCCTGCCCTTTGGCAGCTCCCCAAATGCATGTTTTGAAAACTGCTAGAATGAGCTCGCCCTGCGGGGTGGGGGGGTGGAGGTTTGGGGGGTGGTCCTGGGGTCCAATGCCTGGAGGAGGCGGTGTGGCCCATCCTGGCAATAGGACGTGGGGATCGCCGGCTGGGGTTTCCTGCACACACAGCGGGGCAGCTCCCCTTGCTTCTGGTAAGGACCCTCAGCGTTCTTTGGGGAAACCACTCACTCTCACTTTACCCACGTGCTACAGCGGGACAGTGGAGGTGTGCACGTGACTGGGACCTGACCAATCAGATTGTTCCATTGCCTTCGCCCTGACCGCCCGGGGTTGTAGGTTAGAGCCTGGGTTTGGTTCCTGGAAGAAGATCTGAAAATGAGGAATCAGTCGGAACATGAGGACGCAGGGGGAGCATAGAAAAAGAATGCAGGGAAATACAGGGCAGAGCGGAGCTGGAGACACAGAGACAGGGAGATGCTGGAGATTTCCCAGGGGCCTGGATCCAGCCCCCTGGCCTGAAGCTGGTCTAGTCCTAGCTTCTCAGGTAAATAACCCAGTGGTTCTCTAAAAAGATCGATTATTTTGTGGTTGGAGCGATATAACAGCAGGTAGGGCATTTGCCCTGTACATGGCCTGCCCAGAATTTGATCTCCAACATCTCACAGGGTCCCCCAAAGTAATTCCTGAGTGCAGAGCCAGGAGTAGCCCCTGAGCATGGCCGGGTGTGGCCCAAAAACCAAACCAAACACATTATTTATTTAAATCTGAGGCTCTGTGACTGACAATATTATTCATAAGAGAGTTTTATGTATAGAACATTCTAACACCATACCCTTCACTGATGCTGACCCAGGGTCCCTTCTTGTCCACCCACTGTCCCCGGTAAACTCAGTTCAAGAGTCTAGTTCAGATTCTGCTGCCTTTTGTGATCTGATTCACCGAAGTTAGGAGTTTGTCACTTTGCAACTGAAACCTCTTAACTAATACACGTGGGCAATTTATTTAACCTCTTTAAGTTTTCGTTTTCTCATCTACTAAATGTCTCTTAAAAAAAAAATCTATAACCCTTACCTTTCAGCGGATCTATAAACACATAGATCACAGCTCCCGCCGTGAGACACAAACAATAACGGGAAGCATCGTGAATATTTATTCGGCCTAAGGAAGGCAACGCAAGACTAGTTATACTCTCCATGAGAGGGGGGCTGGGCGGGCCAGAGAGGGCACCCACGTTTGTGTGTTACAAATGGGAACCGAGAGAGCAAAAAGCACGTTAGCCAGAAAGTGCGTGGGTGAGCATAGGAAACCCAGATCTGGGGTTTTTCAAGGAGATGGGCGGAGTCCCGAGTTCTTGCAGCCTTGAGGGTGGGGTGAGTCGGGGGAAAGCCCTCTGACATGCTAGCCACGGGGCTCTTGAGACCAGACAACAGAGAGTGATGTATCCCAGGTTAGGCTCTTGATCCAACTACGCGCTTCCTGCTGGCCGCCAGACACACTGGGTTGTCTCTGGTCCCGCAAGAGCTCTCCAGGAGACTAGAATTTTTTTCTTTTGCTTTTGGGGTTTCACCCAGTGATGCTTAGGGGTTACTCCTGACTCTGCACTCAGGAATTACTCCTGGTGGTGCTTGGGGAACCATATGGGATACTGAGAATCGAACCCAGATTGGCCGTGTGCAATGCAAACACCCTACCCACTGCACTATCGCTCTGTTCCGGGCACTAGAATTTCTTTTTTTTTTTTCTTTTTGGGTCAAACCCAGAAATGCTCAGGGGGTTACTCCTGGCTTTGCACTCAGGAATTACTCCTGGCAGTGCTCAGGGGACCATATGGGATGCCGGGGATTGAACCCGGGTTGGCCACGTGCAAGGCAAACGCCCTACCTGCTCCTGCTCCGGACTAGAATTTCTGATGGCCCCTGTGGCCTGCTCAGGAGCCATTGAAATTGAAATCCCGCATTCTCCCGTCCCTGCTGAGGCACATAAATACCACCCGTGGGGGGTTTCCCTGGGAATTCGTGGCGGCCACACAAGTGTTTCATTTCCCATTGTTTGCCTGCCCCTCCTGAGCTGGGGCCCAACTAGCAGCGCCAGGGGCTCACAGAGAGAGACCAAGGGGTTCCCTACTTCCTGCCCAACTCAGCACAACTTAACTCAGAGCAATTCAGCTTGGGAATGCGGTCTGCGAGTCACTGCTGAAGCCAGAGCACCCAGGGAACCCCTGCTCCATGCAGCCTGCCCTATAACTGCCCCTTCTCATCCTCATCACGGCGGCTAATCATTACGGATATATTTAAATGTATTACCATTTTTGTTTGGGAGCCCCCGACAGTACTCAGAAAGTACTCCTGGCTCTGTGCTCAGGATTCCACTCCTGAAAGGGCTCAGGGGACTCTCTGGGGTGCTGAAGATCCAATCCAGGTCAGCCATGTGCAAGGCAAGTGCCCTACCTGCTGTACGATCTCTCCAGCCCCCTCATAATTATATTTCTGGCAGGAAAGCCCTTCCACAAATCCAAGGCATTCGACAGAAATATGCAGTGCAGCTGTTCACTTTTCACTTTTCAACTATGGACTTGAATCCTTTTTTTTTTTTTTCCCCTGCCTGGCATCTTTTAGTGGAACTCTAAGGTGGTGTCTATACATATATCAGACTTCAGATGCTTCTTATGCATCAGTGGGAAAGTGTGTATCCCGCACTGGGCACTCTGGTTTGGGAGCTGTACCTGGCAGTGCCCAGGGCATACTCCTGGCTTGGTGCTCAGGTATCACTCCTGGATCTATTGAGGGGACGACATGGGGTGCGGGGGATGGAACCCAGGTCAGCCACATGGAAGGCAAGTACTTTAATCTCTCTGGTACCTAAACGGGGCATCCTGGGCCCAAATACAAATCAAGGGTTGAGACCAGTCTCTGAAGAACCATAGGTTAGGGAAAGGGAGAGATTTTGAGACATGCGAGGGTCACTGGGAGTTTATTGAGGGGTTGTTGTTCAGAAGGGTGAGACCAAGTAACCAGGCAGCCAGGTGGGTCATTGATCACAAGTTGGCGCTGTCTGAATACACAGAATGAAACAAAAATAAAACCGTGAGTGCCCAGACCAAGCTGGCTTGTGTTGGCATTCACCTGCAAACGTTTATCCCCAGGACTGAGCCTCGGCTCTGGAGAGATTGCCCTAGGAGGAGGGAGTTCACAGATCCAGCCATCCCTGCCTTCCCGGTGCGTGGAAGCCCCACATGTCCCCCTGAGCATTTAGGATGCGCCCAGCAGAGACCATTCGGCTGGGCTTAGACAGGTGGCCCACATCACCCCTGAACCTTTTCTCTGTGTGTTTCCGGGAGTGGACAGAGAGCTCATCAGCACACACCTGTGCCAAAGGATCAGGAAGAGATGACGGGGCAAGGAACGCTCAAAAATCTGCCTCCAGACGCTGTGGGAAGGCCAGCTTCATTCTCTGGCACCTTCTGATCTCCAAACCCAAAAATAAAACAGGATAGTCCACCCAACCCGTCCGAGCTGGCCTGTGGTGAGGGGTATCGACTCGGGTTGGGGCTTATTGGGCCAAATCCAAGGTCCAACCAGACCTCCCTACAGAGAGGGCGGAGGGCAGCTGGGGAACGGGGCTGTCTCGTGGCCAAGGCACTGTTTACACTCAGGGCACCTCAATTCTGTCTGCTTCCAGGAGTTCCTCTCTTCCCTTCTCAGGGCAGGAATCCCAGGAATCTGCCCAGAAGGTGGGGCCTGGGCTCCGAAGGATTGTTTTCCCAAGGACAGAACTGGGAGCAGAGCGTGCTGGTCAGAGCATTTTCCCAAAGTCAGACCCTGTGTCCCGGAACAGAGGAAACAAGAGTGCAAAATCCACACCCCCCACCCCCTGGGGAGAGAAACAGAAGACCCGGAGTCAGGCCCAGCTCCCAGAGTGGAGACTGGGGGAGATTTTAACACATTCCCTGAATTCCAACCGCAGCTCTCCCAACGGGTCCTCTCCTCTCTGCCTCTGAAGGGGCGGGGGTGTCTCTGCGGGGGCCAGAAACTGAAGCCACCAGGAAAACTCTGATCAACGGGGTGGGGGGGAGGAAGCACCCCCGTTTTTCAGATGAGGAGACTGAACACCCAGCGATGGGCAGGACAGAAGCAGAACTGGGATGCTGGTTCCTCCGATTTGGGGACCTGTGGAGCCTCGGATAAACTGGGGCTGACCAGGCTTGTGGGTGAGCCAGGCAGGGCACAGAATCTCATGGGGACTTTGGCACTGGCCGAGGCGGCTGGGGGCGGGGAGGCAGGGGCCAGGCGCTGTTGCCTGGCCCGCCCACTTTTTAACACGGTGGCACTCTGACAGACCCCCTTGTCCTTTGCCTGTGCCGGCCTTGGTAACACAATAAATAAAGCCTTAGAGTAACGTGACCCGAGCCAGGCAGTAAATGATAGCACTGTCAGTTGTACACGACTGTTGAAACAAACACAGACTGTAATCATCCTGCTGTACCCGGAGAAAGACATTTGGCAAATGAGATTCCACTTTCACATTGGTTTGTGCTGAGCATATAAATTTCCTGCGGGCCGGCCAGCATTGGGGATGTGTAATTGATTGCCTGCATTATAATAAACAAGCCGTGACAGGTGATCATTCATCATATTGCACTGAACGTTCCAGCACACCAGAAAACGGAGGAAGAGAGAGAGAACGCGCCAGCCAGGGGAGAGGTGTGTGTGTGTGAGCGTGTGTGCATGTGTGTGTGTGTGTGTGTGTGTGTGTGTTGGGGGGGATGTCTGAGAGTCTGGAGGTAGGAGAGCACAGTGTTCCTGATAAACAAGAAAGCCTAGAATTGGGGGGGGGGAATTCTGCAGAGTGGGCTCAGGCAAAGTGAAAGCAATTACTATAATTCTTTTGATTATCTAATTTGTTTTTTCTGGTCTTCGTTATATGACCCTCCCCCACCTCACTCCAACAGAGTAGGGTCCCCCTGGGACCCGGGAGAGCAGAGAAGGCTCCTCCCGAGCCGAGGAGGGGGTGGGGGAGGGCAGGTGGGGGAGGGGCCTGCTCCTTGTAAGTGGAGGAGGGAGGGGGGAGGAGAGAGAGAGAGAGAGAGCGCTTTTGCCCCGTGATTCCTCCAATCAGAAGAATGGGAACGAGTCTCTTTACAATTCTTTTTTTTTAAATTTTAAGATGAAAAGGTGTTTGAAAAAAGTGAAAACTTCCTTTTATTGAAGCAGAGGATCGAGTCCGGGCGGGCAGCGGGTGTGGTTGCGAAGCCTGTGCCCTGGCCATCTCGCCCTGCGGCCGCGCGGTGCCCTTGGCGGGGGCTGAGGGTCCAGCACCTTGTCCAGGCGCTGCGACCCGGACGGGCAGCAGGCGCGAGGAGGCACGTGGGCATCTGGAGACAAATGAAGAGCTCATCCGCCTGCGCACGCGTTGGAGAAGTACTTACATTATGCAAAAGCCAGGACCCTCGGCGCGGTGGGGAGGGGAGGGAGGGCAAGAGGCTCCGTCCGACCGGGCTCCCGTCTCCCCATTTCCAGCCCTCCCTTCCTCTCCCATCAAACGCCCGCGGTTGGCTCTGAGCACAGGTGGGAGCAGGAGGGGAGGGGGCGTGGCCCGCGCCGGCACGGGGCGCGGTCTGGGCGGGGCTTAGGAGGGGGCGGGGCCGCGGTGGAGGGGCCGGGCAGGTACGGAGATGACCGCGGTGGGAGATTTGACCTCTCAGTTCACACAGCAGGCTGGAGGGTACTCCCCCTTTCTATCCTCCCCAGCGACTGTCATCTATTACCTTGGAGATGCTTGCAAAGTCACTGAAAGACAGTTTGAGTGACCTCAGCCCCAGCAGCTGGGCTGCTTCCCAGGGGATCTGCACTGTCCTTGTCGGCCTGACAAGTCTGTTGGGTCTTCCAGGAATCCTGGGAGACAGGCTGGGCAAGAACCTTTGTCCCCCTCCGCTCACCTCTTCCCATCCCACAGGAAAAGTTAAGAAGAAGGTGTTTAGGGCTCCCATTTTACTGGTGAAGAAACCGAGGCACAAGGAAACAAAGTGACTTGTTCCAGGTCCTGCCATAAGGACAAGGACTTGAACTCAATGGTCCTGGAGCGCGCTTTGCTGCATCTGGATGGGGACCAGTTCTGTGCTTCTCTGGGTCTTTAGTGCCATGTTGTCTGGAAGAGTGAGGGGTCTATTTGGAATGAGGTGCTGATCCCTCACCACACCCTCTTGCCTTTACCAGCTACAGTTGTTCAAATCTGCCCACTTCTCTCCAAGCTAACCTGCTTCTCTCTTGGCCGGTGGCTTCCTCCCATGCCTCTCCCTCTTCTACCCTGGAGGATCTGTTCTTGAGTCGCAGGAAGAGTCTGTCCAGACTCTCCACTAACTGGCTCCAACTAGCTCCATTTTCTTTCTTTCTTTCTTTCTTTCTTTCTTTCTTTCTTTCTTTCTTTCTTTCTTTCTTTCTTTCTTTCTTTGTTTTCTTCATCACACTGTGCAATGCTCAGGGGTTACTCCTGGCTTTGCATTCAGGAATTACTCCTGGTAGTGCTTGGGGGACCATATGGGATGCTGGGAATTGAACCTGGGTCGGCCGCGTGCAAGGCAAATGCCCTCCCCGCTGTGCTGTTGCTCCAGCCCCCTAGCTCCATTTTCCATTGTCATCATCATCATCGGTGTTTGGGCCGCATCTGGCAGTGCTCAGGGCTTACTCCTTACTCTGTGCTGAGGAATCACTCCTGGCAGGGTTCGGGGGGACCATATGGGATGCCAGTGATCAAACCCAGCTTAGCTACATGCAGGGTGAGTGCCTTCTCTTTGTACTATCTCTCAGGCCTGTCATTGTCATCATCGTCGTTGTTCTTATTTGCACAGAGCAAGAAATTGGCGGTTTCAACTATTTTAAATTGTGCTATTCAGTGACCTTAAGCAGATACACACTCTGTGCAGCCATCACTACTGTCTAGTCCAGAAATTTCCCATCTGTCCCAAACCTCTTACCCATTTAATCACCTTTCAGGGCTGAAAGCATAGTACAACAGGTAGGACACTTGCCTTGCGTGAGGCAAATGTGGGTTTGATCCTTGGCCCTGCAAATAGCTCCCTGAGAGCTGCCAGGAGGAGTCCCTGTGCAGAGCCAGGAGCAGTGCCGGGCATAACCCAAAAAAACAAACCAAAATGAATCCCTTTCCAGTGCCCCTTCCATGGATAACCGCCGGCACTCTCACACTTCGGTCAAAGGATTGATCCATTCTGGAGAGGTCACATAAACAGGTCCCTACACAGGTAACTGGTGCAGGGGAATTCCTGGCAGTGCTCAGGAGCTACTCCCAATGTTGTTTGGGGACAGGTGGTGCTAGGGTCTACTGAAACCAGGCCTCCTCAAGCAGAACATGTGTTCCAGTCCTCTGAGCCATCGCCCCAGCCCGGCACGGGATGTGCTTCTGGCCCCTTCCACTCAGCGTTCCGTTTTCAGGCTCATCCATGTAGCAGCACCAATCGTGGTTCATTCTCCCCCCCCCCCCCCCCTTCGTGGAATAATGTGCAGACAGACCCCATTTTGCTTATCCATTGATGGACATTTGGGTTGTTGCCAACGGTTGATGATTGTGAAGAGTGCCTCCATGAGCATTCATGCAGAGATTCTGTTTAAACACGTTTTCAATTGTTCGGAGGAGCGGAATTGCTGGTTCAAGCGGGAACTTGTTAAGGAGCCACCAAACTGCTAGCCACAGCGATTGGGCCGAATTTTATTCCCCGCAGCTGCTCATGAGGAATCCCTATTCCCACACTCTCTTTCGCCTTTTCATCAAAATGATGGCAGCTCCACCTTTTGGTTCTCTCCCCACTTGCTCTTACTGCTTGCTTGCTTGCTTGCTTGCTTGCTTGCTTCCTTCCTTCCTTCCTTCCTTCCTTCCTTTTTTTCTTTCTCTCCCTCCCTCCCTTCCTTCTTCCCTCGTCCCTCCGTCCCTCCCTTCCTTCATCCCTTCCTTCCTTCCTTCCTTCCTTCCTTCCTTCCTTCCTTCCTTCCTTCCTTCCTTCCCCCTTCCTTCCCTCTGTCCCTCCCTCCTTTCTTCTTTCCTTCTCTCCTACTTCCTTCCCTTCTCTCTCCTCCCTCCCTCCCTCCCTCCCTTCCTTCTCCATACCTAGACGTGCTCAGAGCTTACTCCAGGCTCTCCATTCAGGGATCACCTCTGGTAGCTTTAGGAGATCATATTGGGTCCCAGGGATCGAACCTGAGAAAACCTTGTGCAAGTTGACCATACCTGCTGCACTACTACTCCAGCCCCTGCTCTGTTAGATCCCCCCCATGAATATCCCTCTCTCTCTCTCTCTCTCTCTCTCTCTCTCTCTCTCTCTCTCTCTCTCTGTGCCTCTCTCTCTTTCTCTGAGCATATCTTTAATTGTTCTGTCTTCCCCCTTCTCCAAGGCTCGGTTGGATTCTTGGATTCCCCCAAATATGCCCCTCAGTTCCACTGCTTTCCTTTCATCGCTTCCAGTGAGTTGTAAATTGCTCTCTCCTTGTGTGACTGATACCCAATCCAGGTCCCTCATCTTGACTATGACCTCCTTAGGGTGGGACATTCCTATTTTTACTAGCTTTCCTTTTACTAGCCATCTGAGCACTTAGAACCATCACAAGTAGAATCTAGGTGTTTACTAAGAATATGGCGAATGATTGGAGGAACCAAGAATGTGATCCAATTTTTTTTTAATTTTAATTTTTTACTTATTTTGGGCATTTGGCTTACAAACTATTACATGAGCCATTCCAGTGCCAACCCTCCCTCCAAGTGTCCACTTCCCTGCACCATTGACCTGGAGTCTCTCACTCACCCTCCCCATTCCCCCAGTACGCTTCTTCTGGAACACTCCGTTTCTGCTGCCTTTGGGCATTTGTTGCTCCCCTGTTCTGTAATCCCACACCATAAGAGAGATCATTCCCTGACTGTCCCTCTCCTCCTGCTGACTTCTCACTCCATGTGGTTCTCTCCATCCACGTGGCAGCAAATTTCAGAATTTCATTTTTTCTTACGGCTGAGTTATATTCATGGACCACAGTTTCTTTATCCATTCATCTGATCTAGGACACTTGTGTTGTCCCCAGATGTTTGGCTATTGTGACATGAACATGAGAGCACAGAGGTCTCTTCTTTTCTTTTCTTTTCTTTTCTTTTCTTTTCTTTTCTTTTCTTTTCTTTTTGTTATATCCAGCGATGCTCAGGGGTTACTCCTGGCTCTGCACTCAGGAATTACTCCTGGCAGTGCTTGAGGGACCATATGGGATGCCGGGGATTGAATCTGGGTCGGCCGTGCACAAGGCAAACACCCTCCCTCTGTACTATCACTCCAGCCCTGCAGAGGTCTTTTCTAAGTTGGGTTTTTGGACCCTTAGGCTAAATGCCCAAGAGTGGAATTGCTGGGTCATATGGAAGCTCCATTCCTAATTTTTGGAGACATGTCCATATTGTTTTCCAAAATAGGTGGACCAGTTGACATTCCTACCAGCAGCGCATGAGGATCCCTGTTCCCCCGTATTCATACCAACACCGGTTGCTTGCGTGGTCCAAGTTCTTAAGTTCTCATGAAGCTCCTTTTCCTTCTAACTCTACTGAGTGGGTCTACCAGGCTCAAGCAGGTCAGAAACTTCAATGGCTGTTATGGATGCCAGGGATTTGTAGCCAAAAGGGGCTCTAGCCAGAATATTGCTCCATGGTTGGAAGCCTGATTCATGAACTGGGGGAGAAGGCTGACTAACTCAATGATGGTTAGAGGGATCGCTCGGGATGGGAGATGTGTGTGCTGAAGGTAGGTCAAGGACCAAACGTGATGGCCTCTCAGTATCTGTTGCAAACCATAATGCCCCAAAGTAGAGAGAGAGTATGGGGGAAATTGTCTGCCATGGAGGCAGGGCGAGGGTTGAGATGGGGGGACGGGATACTGGGGACACTGGTGGAGGGATGGTGTTTGATCCTTGTATGACTGAAACTCAAGCATGAAAGGTTTGTAACCGTATCTCACGGTAATTCAATTAAGAAAAAGGGGAGGGGTTCTGACTACAGAATTCATTCTCATATGTCTGCCCCCTTTGGACCCGGAGGATTCCAACACCGAGTTCAGCATCTCACGTGGGAATGGAGCGGCTTCCGCACAGCGGTGCTGCTGAAGGGTTAGGAAATTGAAATATATTTGTTTGGTGTAAACATGACCTCAGCACGGCAGGGTGAGCCCCGTGTTTGCCAAGCCATTAATTTTTATGTAATGAAAACCACCACAACAAACTGCATTCCCCTCTCCATCCGAGCCACGCTGCAGGTCAGAGGTGTGGGGTTGTGTGAGGGGAAACCTCGTGAACCAGAAGGTAGGGTGAGGTCGCGGCGTTTACAGCCCTGCTCCTCCGTGCCACTCCGAAGAGCTGGAGAGGGAGAATTAAAAATGCATGCAAGCGACTTGAGTCCAAGGAACTCCAAACGCTCCCAGGGATCCTTATTCCCCGAAGTCATTAGCGGCGGAATATGGCCAGGCCCATCTCCAGGACGGGGAAACCAAGGCCCAGATGGAGGAAGTGGCTTGGCCGGGGTCCCCCCTGAGTAGGCAGCCGCCGCCGGCTTAGGCCGAGAGCCCCCTCCCGTCTATCTATCTTTCTCACCCATGCCAGCTCCATTAGCTTGATTAGGACAATTGATTTATTCATTCTTCGTGGTTGGGATGGGGGGAGGGGAGAAATGAACACACCATTTGTGTGATATAAATATCTGCGGAAAAAGCTCGAAAACATTGTGTCATACATATTTTCTTAATACCACAGTCAATCACACGTGTCCAAGGGCACAGTTCCACCAGTCAAGAGCGGGTGGAGAGAGAAGTGGAGTGTGGGTGTCGTGGGGGGGTGGGGAGATTCTGGAGACACTTACTGGGGAATCTGAAGCTCCCATCCCCGCTCAAGACAAGCTGGCAGTATTTCTTTCACATGTTGCCTTTAGGGAATGTTCCAGAGGTCACAGAAGCTGAATGTTGGATGAGAACATTCAGAGGCAGGGAAGTGGGGGGAGCTGGAAGGCGCTTGTGGACATGGCCAGTTCCCAGAGAAAGAGCCGGGATTGTCACTGTCTCACTCCCGACCCCCGACCTGCTCGGGAAGGATTTGAATCTCAAGGCGGTTCCTTTTCCGCCACCCTTCGCCCCCACCATCAAAAAGCCTTTAATCCCGACGAGTCTACTGTGAGAATTTAGCCCAAGGAAATAATTAAAGACGTGTAAAAAGATTTAGTGCCAGGATGCGCCTCCTAACAAGTCGAGGATGGTGAAAGATTAGAAAGAACCTCCATCGCCAACCATCGCCAGGGCGATTGACAAGTAAATTAACTGGTTCATCTAAAAACCTTGCTCTAATTTAAAAGGGAAAAAAAGACTGGAGGAAAATGAACCAACAGACTCGCAGGACTTTGAGTGTGGAAAGACAGGCGTTCCCCCGCCCCCCATGCCTGGAGTAATTTCTTGGGGGGAGGGGAGGGGATGAAATAGAAAGAGAGTGAGGTCACTAAGTTTTAGAATCATCAAAGGAAGCGGAAGGACAGCTATGTGAGGACTGAGAGCAGTCAGAGTTAGGGAGCAGAGGGCTGGTTCCTTGCTGCATGGGGGAGGGGGGCTGTGGGTTGTGGAAAGGCTGTGTGTCTCTGGAAAATGAGAAAAACACAGTGGGTGTGACGGGTCATCAAGGGCCATGGGGGACTCTTGAGCAAGAAAAGACAGATGAGTGAGATCAATGAGAGTTCGAGAAGTGGAGAAGTGAAGAAATGAATATATCCACTCTTTGACAGAAGGATCAGATTTTATTGGCTTTGGGGTGCTCGAGTTTGGGAGAATCCCAGAATTCTAAAGAAGGCTTGAGTTTGTTTTCCTTTTACGGATAGAACAAATGCAGCTGAAAGAATTAAGAGGTTGACACTGGGAACAATGGTGGTGGAGAATGTCAGCATTGTGTGACTGAAACATAATCATGCAAGTTTGTAACTGTATCTCACAGTGATCCAATAAAACTTCTTTTTTAAAAAATAATTAAGAGGTTGGGGGTCGGGAGGGATGAATTGGGAGGGGTGGGTTTCTCAAGGGATTGGAGTGCATGCATTGCATGTCTGCGGCCAGGGTTTGGCCCTCGAGATCACCTGGATCCCTGAGCACTGCTGGGTGAAGCCCATATCAGAAATAATAAAAGAATGAAAGGAAGTCTTTCTAGACTCACAGTGAGACGATGGCCAAGTGGGAACAGCACAAGGGATCCACTCCCCATGTCTGGGACCCTGGTTTTGAGAGGAGAAGCACATGTCACCCATTCTAAGAGAGCTGAAGCCCCCTGGGCTCTTTCCAGAAATCCCACCCAAATCTCCACCTACCCAGGACTTACTAACCCCTGGCAGGAGCCATGGGCTCAGTGTGAGAGTTGAGTGGGCATACGCCATGACCGCACAGCACAGGCCCTTGGAAAATGTCCACCCAGGGAGAGATTGACAGAGAGGAGACTAGATCCTGCCCTCGGATGGCTCCAGATGTAACTTGGGAAACAGACAAAAACTTATTTGGGGGGTGAGGGGAGGTGGGGAGTCACGCTTTCATGGAGAGGTACATGCCTGCCTACAGGCCCAGACAAGCCACACAACAGAACCAAGCCAACCTCCAACTGCCTTTATACATCTCAGAGGTGCTGCATACAGGTTTCGGGGAGCAGAGAGCCAAGAGCTGGGACCCAAGGCAAGCTCCTCCCTTGCAGAAGTGCTGCTGGGTGCATCTTGGCTGACCCCAGCTCAGCCTGGTGTTCCAGTAGCACTCAAAGCGCTCGATCTAAGTTACAGTGAAATGGTCCCTACTGGGAGGGTTCAGTGTAAATGTTAAGGGCCACAGAGATAGGACAGCAGGTAAGGAGCTGCCTTTCACCTAAGTTGGATCCCCAGCACCCCAGAAGGTCCCCTGACGCCTCGAGGAGTGATCCCTGAGCACTTCCGGGCGTAAACACACACACACACACACACACACACACACACACACTTTAACATAATTTCCCACCAATGATAGGTTTGATCCAGAAGGGGCAGAAGAATGCGTCAGGAGTCACGGAGCAGCCAGAAAAGGCAGAAGTTCCTTTTGTTTTTGAACAATTCGGCCTCCCTTATCAAGCTTCGGTCACGCCGTTTTATTTTCCCTTTGCACACAGATGCGGGCGGTCCAGGCTGCCGACCGATGCGGGACGCAGAAGCCCGAGGCTCAGTGGCCCGCCCAGGCCACGCCCCCTCTACCGCACGGCCACGCCCCCGGCCCGCCCCGGCCACGCCCCCTCCATTCCCCTTTTCCAGTTAATCAGGCTTCTCAGGCCATTGCAACCTCACGTTGCCAAGCAAACATAAATCAAGAGGCCGCAGCTCTGGGCTCTTTGAGAAACACCGAGGGTCTTTGCAGCGATTTTCCAAGGGAGAGCACGGGGAAGCAAGGGGAGAGAAGCATCAGGAGAAAGTTCCAAGAGGCTCCTTTAATCACGGGCTGGGGGGGAGGAGAAAGTGCGCGCAGCCCCGGGACTGCAGAGGTGCAGAGACGCCAGCTCTGAGCTCCACCGGGGAAGCAACTGCAGTTGGCATCGCCAGGGTTTGTCTTGGCCCGGACCTGTCCTGGGAAACAAGAGAAGCTCACGCTTTTGGAATTCGCTGCCTTAACGATTCACTCAGCAACTCAGCTTTGGATGAAAATTTAATTAAAAAAAAAAAAAGAAAGAGCAAGGGTGGGGTTTGGGGGAAAAAAAAAAAAAGAAAGACAAAAACCTCTCAGACTTCTGGTTCGGTGTGTGCTTCCCAAACTTACCAGCACTGGTGGGGGGACCAGGGCATACAGAGGAAAAGAGGGAGGCTTTGGAAGATCTCATGGAACACGCCCAGCTGTGAACATTCCATTGGAATTTTCTAGAGGAATTCCGAGGGGGGAGGGAGCGACCTGGAAGGGAGGAATTCAATGTGCTCCGCTGCACACCACCGCTGGAGGGCTTGGAGGCAGCGCTGGGCAGAACAATGCAAGACAGTGCTACTCTCCGATTCCACACGCCTATGCTGGCTTTTTACTAGAACATTCCATTCCTCGTCTCGGTGACCTCTCTCTTTTTGGGGGGGTGGGGGTGGGGGAGGGTGAGCACACCCGGCTGTGCTCAGTGTTTACTCCTGGCTCTGTGCTCAGGAATCACTCTTGGCATGACTCAGGCTGTATGGGCTACCAGGGATTGGCCCCCATCAGTCTGGTGCGAGGCAAGTGCCTTACCTGCAGTACTATTGCTCTGGCCCCTAGTACTATAGCGTTTAGCTCTTTTGTCTGAGCACCGAGAGCAGAGCACTCACCTGCCCAGGGCCCTGTGGCAAATGAGAAGGGACATGAGCCTGGTGTCCTGGGGTCAGTGTTCTTGTTTGAGTCACAGTACCCTCCCCAACGATGGGGAAATGACCTTATTTCCGGGAGAGGACAGTGATCAGGGGGCTCGTCCTTCCCAGCGGGGTGGTTGAGGCCCTCAGCATCCCTGCGAGCTCTTGGCAGGAGCACCACAGTGGAATGCCGCCTGAATAATTGTGGCTCCGGTCCTGGGGCCTTCATTCCCCTGGAAGGGATGTGGGTAGGATTCAGAGCCTGAGACTGAGCTGCAGAAAGAATAACATTTGCATGTACACCTACTAGAAAGGTGGCTGTTCTCCCAGTTGGACTGAAAGCGATGGGCCACGTGGGCTGAGTCTCCCGTGAGTGACCTCAGGGCTCGGACATTGGTAAATGTCTCTGTCCAGATAATGGGGGCAGGTGGACTGGATGTCATTTGTGGTCCTCCCCCTTGGAACTGGCAGCTGTTAGAAGACCCCATGGAGAACGTGGTACTTATTGCTAAAGAATGGAAGAGTCAGGGTGGGGTGGGGGAATGGGGTGGGGGTGGGAGGGCTACTGGGATCATCGGTGGTGGAGAATGGGCACTGGTGGAGGGATGGGTACTCGAGCATTATATGACTGAAACACAAGCACAAAAGTTTGTAATGTCTGTAACTATCTCACAGTGATTCACTAATAAAAATTAAAAAAAAAATAAATTGAGAAAAGAAAAAAATTGAAAAAAGAGAAAAAAAGAATGGACAGTGGAGGAAGGTGGAAGAGGCCAGCCCTGAGGTGCTCGGGGATTACTCCTGATGGTGCTCAGGGGACCCCATGTCATGCCAAGGACTGAACTTGTAAACCTCATGTCAGCCACATGTAAGGCAAGCACCTTAATCCTCTCTCTCTCTCTGCCTGTCTCTCTCTCTGTCTCTCTCTCTGTCTGTCTCTCTCTCTCTCTCTCTCTCTCTCTCTCTCTCTCTCTTTCTCTCTCTCTCCCTCACTCCCTCTCTGGCCCTGGAATGGACTTCTGATTGCTGTTTCCCAAACTTGGCTTTTCCAGTTTGGGCCAGTTGGACGGCAGTAGAACTAGGTCCCTTGGCAATCGGATGTGCTTTAGACTGTGCTCAAGAAGCAGAGGCCGGGGACGCTCTAAACCACCGCTGGCAGCCAGGGCTGGAGCCCAGGAAGCCCGTGGGAGTTCTGGCTCTTGAGAAATCTGCAGCCTCCAAGGGAGGGAGAGAAGCACTCTTCATGAGGCGAGCCCAACTCGAGTGCGCAAGAAAGAAAATGCTTGGCTGGGACAGAGCCCAGGGCGTAAGGTACACGCACGCAGCTGTACCTTAATGCCCACTGCCCACCTCAATGCCCAGCACCCTACGCTTCCTGATCATCACAGATGTCATCTTGAAGGCCCCCCAAACACAACTGGGATGCCCCGGGTATATAAGCCAGGTTAGCTGAGATCTGCTGAAAGGGGGTGTGTAACTGCTTTGGAACCCACGTCAAAATTTAAAAAAAATTTTGTTTTATAGAGAGAGAAAATGCTCTGCGGACAAGGATTTCATGTTGCAAAACCTCTTGCAGCCCCACGGTGCTGACAAGTCAGGGTGACAGGTCATCGATAAGGAGTTTGGGGTACAGGTGGCTTGACTTCTGCTTCCAAGCTGAGAGATCTTGGCTGGGAGGCGACTGTCTCCCGCGACTGTCTCATCTGGAAGATGGTCTAAGGCGTCTGACCGTGGCTTCGCAGCTCTGCGTGTGCGCCCAGGCGGCCACGTGTGGGCCATCTTCCAAAAGTGTGGACAAGGCCATCTCAATGGCGTGGACCTCTCAGCTTTGAGGGATCTGATCGAAGGCCCCTGCCCAGCACGCTCCATCCTACCCCACCCCACCCCACCCCTGTTGGGGGCTGAGTCACCCCAGGAGGGTCTAGGTCAGAACTGATGGCAGAGAAGGCAGTGGAGGTGAGTCTGAACCTTTGGTGCCTCCATATGAGTCATGGTTTTCCTTTATCCCACAACCTGTGGCCATGGAGAAAGCTCTCTTGTCTCCCAGGGTCCCTCATGGAGGAAGTGGGGGGGGGGGGCGCTGGAGAAAGGATTGGCTGCACAGGTCTCTCGGCCTCCTGGGTACCAAGCTTCATCCCCGGAGAATACCCGCCCCACTCACCAGGGTTTGCGTCCTCACTCTGTGGCGGCCACGCACCAACTCTGTGTGTAGATAGCGGGTGGGATCCAGAGCAGCCTGTGAAGGAAGCCAGCCAACTGAATGTAATTAAACGGAAACACCAGCAGCCTTTCCCTGTAAAGGGAAGTTCTCAAAGGTCCCTGACACTCCTGGGCGGCCCATTTCCTGTGCCTCAGACCTTGCCATAAAACTGCCCAGAGGCCATTCTCTTTGAGCGTGCATTCCACTGACAGCCACTTTTTTTTTTTTAAGGCAGCATCATTGTCTTAAGTTAGAAGCATTGGGGCCCTCCGCTGACTCTGCCTTTGTTTTTGCTCCCCAAATCTCAAGTGATGGGAACTTTATCTCTTTTCCTTGGTTTCCTGGGTGCCCCTGGTGCCCCTTTCGTGGAGAGTCAGGCTCCCACTTAGCTCAAGATGAGGGCGGCTCCACATGCTGGAGACAAAGGGGGGTGGAGGGGGTGGCATCAGGGCACCAAGTGGGGTGAAGTGGACACACTTTCCTGTCCCTCCCTCCCCAGCCTCCCATTAGTTGCAAAGGGCTGCAGAGCCCAGGGCGAGTGAGCGAGCCCAGCTCCCGGCTTCAGGGACCTTTCTCGGGCCAAGGAAGAGAGAGCTAAGAAGTGTACGATCAATCGATACATAAATAAACATATGAGCAAATGAAGATGTAGACCGGAGACAGACGGCCGCAGAGGAGGGAAGGGATGATACTGTCAGATAAAGGCAAACACCTCTCTGAAAGAGTGACATGCCCACGGAGGTCTAACGGGAGCGCCCACGGCAGTGGAGGACCCAAAGCAGTGGGCGGGGCCAAGACAGTGGGAGGAGCCAATGCAGTGGGAGGAGTCAATGCAGCAGGAGGGGCTAAAGTAGTGGGAGGAGCCACAGTAGTGGGATGGGCCAAGGTAGTGGGAGGGGCCAAGACAGTGGGAGGAGTCAAGACAGTGGGAGGGGCCAAGGCAGTGGAGGAGCCTAGGCAGTAGGAGGATCCAGGGCACATGGGAGGAGCCAATGCAGTGGGAGGAGCCAAGGCACATGAGTGGCGCCAAGGCAATGGGAGGAGCCAAGGCAGTGGGAAGAGCCAAGGCCCTGGGAGGAGCCAGGGCACGTGGGAGGAGCCAAAACCGTGGGAGGAGTCAAGACAAGCCCTCTCCAAAGGAGAGTGGGCGCAAAGTCCCCGTGGTGCAAGGAATTCAGTGTGCACAGGAGTGGACGAAGGTCAGAGCTGCTGGAGGGAGAAGAAGGTGCCAGAGGGGTAGAAGGGCAGGAGTGGGTGCTGCTGGGGCATGGGGGCCATTGCAAGAATTCGGATTTTACTTAAGGTGGTTGTGGGAGATGGGTTGTGGGGCTTGGAGGGTGGAGAGGTTGACCTGTGCATGGAAAATGCTCCTGATATGAGTCTCTTGGACCACGGGTGATTTAGAAATCTTCTGGTACAGTTGAGTTTTTGGTGGTGATAGATGTGATAGATGCACAGGTAGATTTTTCAGTGATGAAACTTATATACCGTGATGCTACTTGCAAGAAGATAAGGACCAGCCAGCAATCTAGACGTTCCAAATAAGGACAGAAATGCCTCAGAATAGCCGAAGACAGGCACTGGGAGGAATGAGACAAAACTCAGTCTATTCAGCACTGCTGCTGGTCGTCCAGCAGAGTCTTCTCTCAAAGGCTGAGCACAGGACCCAGATTTGGGTCACTCTGAGAGAGGGGTCTGCAGGCCACAGCTGGAGAGGGGGGTGCATGGTCAGGGTCACACATGGCTGAGTGATGTATGACACAAATGTGTCAGGGTACACAATGCATAATGTGATAAAAAGGGACCAGGGGATAGAATGATAGTAACTTAGTAACTGTGGGGCATTTGCCTTGTATGCAGCCGATCTGGATTTGTTCTCCAGCACCTCATATGGTCCCCGGAGCCTGCTGGGATTGGTCCCTGAGCACAAAGCCAGGAACAAGTCTTGAGCACCCCTAGGTGTGCCCCCCAAAAAAACTGAAAAAATTTTTTAAAAATCCAGACTGGGAGTCAGGCTTTTCCTGATAGTGGGAATGAGCAAAAAGCGGAACAGCATCCAGGCCTTTCCTTTTGCAGAAATAATCTTCCAAGGGCCAGAGAGAAGGTACAGTGGGTAGCGTGCTTATCTTGCATACAACCAAGCTGGATTCTATCCCCAGCTTCTCATAGGGTCTCCACAGCCCTGCCAGGAGTGTCGCTGAATGCAGTGCTGGGAGTAAGCCCTGATGAGTGGGACCGAAAAGAATAAAAAGAAAAAAGAAAAAAATGGAAGCCCTTACAGCAAAGTGTCAGCAATGTCACCCTGAGTGGATGAGAGACCCAATACTTGATGTCTTCGTTGCCCTTTGTACACATGAGTTTTAATTAATTTATTTATTTTGGGGGGGTCATGCGAGCACCTCTAACTCCCATCACCCACAGAAAGCTGCCAGGGAGCTTTCGGTCCATCTGTGTGTGTCCTCCCCACCCTCACCCTCCCCAGCACATTACAAGCACTTAACAAAAGCCGTAAATAAATAATGCTCATTTCCAGCCCATCCACCCACCACAGCCGCTGGGGATCTTAACAGCAACCCCCCCCCCCCCAACTCACCTCTCTTCTAACTGGTTCCCCCACCTCTCTCTGACAAGCAATAAAGTTAATAATACCTAATGTGGATGCATCTTTCTGCTCCAGACTCCATACCCTGGGCTGTAATTATGTCTTCCCCTCCATTTCTGGGTCCTGCAAGGGGACTGGGATGGGGGTGGGAGGTTTAGTGTAGGTCACCCCGTCCCATCAAATAGATGTTATCTCAAGTATCCAGAGATTGAGGGCAAGAAATTTTGGTCTGCAAAACTCAGGCTGGTGGACCTGGGGAAAAGGACCCGACCTGCAGTTGGCATTGAACTTCACCTCTGTTATTTTTTTTCACTATATCATTTTTTTCTCCCCCCCCCCTTTTTTTAAATTAAAGAGCTGTGATTTACAAAGTTATTGATAGTGGAGTTTTAGGCACATAATATTTCAACACCAATCCCGCCACCAATGTTAATTTTCCCCCACCAGTGTTCTCACGTTTCCTCCTCACCCCAACCCCCCACCCCATTCCCACCCATCACCTTGACGTGAACATCACAAAGTCCCATGGTACCCAACAACCCCACATGAGGAAGTATGACTGCCCAGAGCCTGTGAATATAATTAACTGTCCTTCCTTCCTTCCTTCCTTCCTTCCTTCCTTCCTTCCTTCTTTCTTTCTATCTCCTTCCTTCCTTCCTTCCTTCCTTCTTTCCTTCTTTCTATCTCTTTCTTTCCTTCTTTCTTTTTCCCATTCTTCCTTCCTTCCCTTCCTTTGTTCTCTTTCTTCCTTCCTTTCTTCTGCCCTCCCTTCCTTTCTTCCTACCTTCCTTTTCTTCCTTCCTTCTTTCCCCCTCTCTCTTCCATTTTTCTTCTTTTTACTTTTTGGGCCACATCCAGTTGTGCTCAGGGCTTGCTCCTGACTCTATGCTCAGGGATCACTCCTTGGTGATGCCTACGGGACCACTTGAGATGCTAGGGATCAAATCTTGGTCAGCCACAAGCAAGGCAAGTACCCTGACTTCTGGTCAATCACTCAGGCCCAAAGGTAGCCTTTCTTACATTGAAATCTTCATGCCAAGTGAGCAAGCATCTCGAGATGAAACTTTCTCTCTATCCAAGGACAAGGTTCTCATCAGAGAGATGCTGAGATTTCAGACTGAGGTGAAGGGGACGGGATGGAGGAGAGGGATGTGGCCCAAGACCAGCAACACGGGATCCCGGGAGTAGGGGTGGTGGGGAAGGGGTCTTGCTGGGAGTTTTGGGAGGCCACTGCCCTGCTGACACTTGGATGTGGGACTTCCAGCCCCCCCAATTTTGTAGCTATAAACCTGCCATCACCAGATCGTGGGGGCCGTGGAAATGAACGAATCCCATCCGAGGATCGTTTTGTGAATGGCACCCACTCAGATCACTGACGCAGGGGTTGGGGAGACAGCACAAAGGGCAGGTGAGGTGGGTGGGACCCCCAGGTTCCATCCCCAGCACTGTCTGGTCCCAAGCCAGGTGTGACCCAAAACAAAATGAAACAAATTTCACCAGCGCAGCCCCGCTTGCACCAGAATGCCACAGCACCGGTTCGGATAGAAGATGCAGAAGCAAACGCAGGCAACTCGTCCCACCTCAAACTCGCGCTCGTTATGGAAACACAACAGGCCACCGACAGGCCTCGGGTAATTGACAGACAGGGGGTGGCTTGCTCCAGGCACCTGCAGCGGAAAAGTGTCATCAGTCCCCTGCTCGCTCATTAATGTCCAAGAACCCTCCATTCTCCTCGACAAATGCAGCCCCGTCCCCCAGGGCTCAGAATCCAGAGGGGGCCATCCTGTCAGGCACCGTGTCCCCCACCCCCCTCCCAGGCAGTGCTGACAGGCACGGAGGCAGCGGCTGTCAAATGCTCCAGCACTCCTGAGGGTGCCAGTCGGAAAGAGCGAAAGGAAAGCCCTCCCTGCCACCTTCCTGCCCTGTGGCCGTGCCAGGCTGTCCCCTCCCCGGGCCCCGAGCAGCTCTCTGTGATGGAGCAAGGAAAGGAAGAGTGGTTCCCCAGAATCCCGGGAAGGGGGGATCCCCTGGGACGCTGCTTTGGCCTTCTGACGGAGAAGGTCTCTCCCCTCCCGAGTGTCACCATGTTTGGGTGTCACCGCGGATGGGCCCTCGGGACCGAGACAAGCAAGACGCTGGTTTTGAAGCGGGGTGTCGGAGCGCTTCCACCAAGCCCAGTTTGTCACCTGGAAACTGCGTGAAGAAGCTCAGTGAGGGGGTGCAGGCCCCCAGTGATGCCTCAAAAGCCACGACAGCCGGTTCAGCCCTTCCCTTGCATGCAGCAGACCCGGGTTCAATCCCCAGCACCCCGTATGGTTCTCTGAGCCCCACCCGAGTGGTTCCGGAGATCAGAGCTCCCAGGGCCAGAGGGAAAGCACACCGAGGAAGGCGCTTGCCTGCCATGAGGTTGACCTGAATTCGATCCCCAGCACCCCATATGGTCTCCCAAACCTGCCAGGAGTGACTCCTGAGTGCAGAGCGAGGAGTAAGCCCTGAGCACCGCTACGAATTTCTGCCCCACCCCACCCCAAAGTTGAAAAAAAAAAATTTTCCTGGGGGGTGATTCTGCCCTCTGTCCTCTGGAAAGAAGTGCTGGGAATTGGTGCAGATACCCTAGAAAGTGTGTCTTCCTTCTCCTGGAGAGCTCCCTGGAGTCCCCCAAATCGGGGCAGGGGTGCTATCTCTGGGCCCCTTTGTACTGTTTCTCCTACTCTGGGGAGCGGGGGTGGGGGTGAGGAGTCAGTCCAGGAAAGGAGGCAGCTCTCCAGGGTCCCCAAACCAACAATGGGTGGGCTGTCCCACCTGGCTCCTGACACTTGTGGTCACCTGCATGGCTCTGGGTCACCACCTGCCTTACGGACATGACGCCAAGGAGTAGGTGAGATGGCGTCAAGGACCAGGGCGCTGGCTCTATAGGAAGGAGGCCCCGGTTTGATCCCAGACACGACATGGTCCCCCGAGCACCACCAGGAGTGCCGCCCGAGCATCATGCTGGGAAGAGACTCTGGGACACTGCCGCATGTGACCCCCGTCCCCCCAAACAACTGGAAACAGACATGCAGGCGAAAAGATGCCCACTGATGGAGAGCAAAGGGGCTGCTGAGATAGTCACATGGAAGGATTCGGGTTGGGGGGGGGGGGCGGGGAGTGCACCTGGTGATACTCAGGACTGACTCTGTGCTCAGGAATCACTCCTGGAGGTGCTTGGGGGGCCAGAGGGGATGATGGGGCTCAAACCCTGGTGTGCTGCAGCAAGATAAACGCCTTCCCCACGGTGCCATCACCCCGGCCCCAGGTTCGACCGCTTTTTCAACAAGCAAGAGCCCAACATGTCTTGATCTTGATGCCCAGCAGGGGTTGGGTGTTTGGTGGGTTTTACTGGAAAGTCTCAGTGACCCGGAGTGGGGGGTGAGGGCCCCACACTCGCCAACCCAGAGGAGGTCGCTGGCACACGGAGCCTGGTCTCCTTCTCTCCTAAGTGGCAGGGGAGGAGTTTCGACTTGCCCGCAATCTCGAACAGATGCTTTTAATTGCACTGCCTGCTTATTAATCCCCCAATCTCGGCTATAAATAGACGCTCTTAGTCCCATTTTGCAGATCGGAAGAAGCAGGAGGCTCTCAGCCACTTTCATCGCGGCTCTCCTCTGGGCAGGAACCGGGCAGTCCCAGTGGCACCAACAAAGACACTCAGATGAGGCACAGTGAATGCAAGTTTTTCTTTCTCTTTTTAAAGAAACACTCAAAATGAATGCCCCAAATTTCAGGATGAGAAAAAAATCCAACTTTTAATTAATTTTATTTATTTTTGAGTCACACCTGGCGATGCTCAGGGGTCACTCCCGGCTCTACACTCAGGAATTACTCCTGGCGGTGTTCGGGGAACTATTTATTTAGGATGCTGGGGATCGAACCCGGGTTGGCCACATGCAAGGCAAACACCTTCCTCGCTGTGCTGTAGCTCCAGCCCCCAACATCCAAGTTTCAAAGCAAGACAGAGTTTCGTCTTGCAGGCGCTCACCCAGTCCTGGGCTATGCCCACTCAGGGCGTCGATGACTGATTTTGGACCTTTCTGTGCTTGCAAAGGACCCATGAAATCTCTGGCTCTGTTCACTGAGCTTCCGGCCAGCCCTTCCCTGCTGTATCTGGCCAGGATCTCTCTCCCCTTGCAGGGCATCACTTCCAGCTGCTTTGGGGGATGCTCTTTCTGGGCGGGGCTATCCTCTCTGGCTTCCTGGGGGTCTCCTTTCATCCTCCAAGCTAGTGTAAGGAGGTCAGCTTTACCATCGAACCAGAGAGGTGAAGACATTTGCTCGAGGTCACACAGCGGAGGGAGAAGGGTTGTAACTTGAAGCCAGTTCAGCTTCTAGCATTGAGGGGACTCTGAAGGGAAGGGTCCAGGCATCGGCTAGGGACAGAAGTCAGCCTGTGCATCCTGGGATTCTCCTGCAGGCCACTAGCCAGCTTCCCTTGTTTCCTAAGAAAGGGCCAGTGACTTGATGTTGTGAGGGATGCCCAGGAGATGTGGGCCCAGGGACCCTTGGGAGGGGAGGGGTGCTGGACCTCGCGGGTGGCCAGGGCAGTGAGTGCCCTTGCAGGCTGGCTCGGGGAGTGGGGGAGAGGCTCTTGGTAAGAAGCAGAATTGGGTTCGAATGGGGTTTGCAGGGGGAGAGCGGAAATCCAACCAGGGCCTAACAGGCACGCTCGACGCCGCGGGCGCAGTGTCTGGCCTGCTGTCCCCGTGCCGGGCCTGGGCACACGTATCCCTCCGAGACTCAGCCTAGCCGCGTCGGGCTGGGACTCCATGGGCCTCTGAGGACGCTCCAGGGCCGGGCTGGGCTTTTTGGTCCCTTATTGATCAACAGCACAAAAGTGGGTGCAGGAAGTAGGGGAGGGAAACGCAAGGGAAATCGCCCCCCAGAAGAACTGGGGGTCACGGCAGGGGCAGTGGGGCACGGGGGCAGAAAATTGCAGACCGGGAGCTGGCACAGTGCAAGGGCCTTCTGCTGGCGGCTCAGGAGGAGCAAGAAGAAGGCAAGCACAGAGAGGCTGAGTTACCAACCCGGGCTGGCCCAGCAGGGCCCCGCGGAGCTGAAAGTCCAGTACTGGCCACGCGGCTGAAGTGGGCACACTCAAATGGGTCTCCGTCTCCAGCAGTGCCAATAAGGGCCCTTCACCCCCCCCCCCCCGCTCCCCCACCACACACACACATCTCTCTTCACAGGCTCGCCAGGCTCCCAGAGATGGATGGTTTGACGCTATTGGAAACTTGGGGAAAGTCAAGGAAATTTTCTTTTCCAAGGTTTGCTCACCGTTTGGGTTTTCACTCCAAAACTGAAATTCTGCTCAGTCTCCGGAGGATCCTTGGAAGTCTCCTTGGGTCTCAGACAGGCTCCTAGATAGACCCTAGAGCCAAAGAGCAACTCGAGGGCGTGCAGGACTAAGAAGGGAGAGAAGCAGAGCAATTTCCCATGAGCCCAAGAGGCAGGATCAGAAAGGTATGGTGACTTACCCAACGCCACACAGCACTCTGAAGCCAGCTTTGTCTGAACCCTACTTTCACCTTCTTTCCTGGACTTCTGTGAGTGGCGATAGATATCACCTCCATCTCTTCCAGAAAGCCCCACTGACACGGAGGAAGTTCACAGCACCTGCCCTTGACCATTTCCAGCCAAGGTGGGTGCCTTGATCTGCCTCCAAGTGGGTAAGGTGTTTCAGGGTGACAGCTGATGAAAAACATTCTCGGGCAGCGTTTTCCAAAGCCTCTCACATGAAGCGTGTCCAGGACTGTTTCTGAAACAATTCTGGCTCTGTGACCCAATGGTTCAGGGAAGTTTGGGACTGAAAGCAATTCAGTCAGATCTGCGACATTCTCCTGCAGGCCTTAATGCATTCCTGGGCTGGGGTCACTCCAAACACTTGGTGTGGGGGTGGGGGGAGAAGCATTTTGCAAATCAGAAAACTTTTTTGGTTTTGCTTTGTTTTCTTGGGGGCTGGAGCCATAGCACAGTGGGTAGGGCGTTTGCCTTGCACGTGGCCGACCCAAGTTTGATTCCTCCATCCCTCTTGGAGAGCCCGGCAAGCTACCGAGAGTATCTCTTCCGCAGGGCAAAGCCTGGCAAGCTACCCGTGACGAACTTGATATGCCAAAAACAGTAACACCAAGTCTCACAATGGACACGTTACTTACTGGTGCCCACTCGAGCAAATTGATGAACAATGGGAGGACAGTGCTACAGTGCTTGTTTTCTTGGATCATGCCTGGTGGTGCTCAGGAGTACTCCTGGCTCTGTGCTCAGGAATCATTTCTGGTGGTGCTCAGGATCTGCTCTTGGTTCTGTGATCAGGAGTCATTTCTTGGTGGTGCTCAAGAGGACCCTTTCGGGTGCCAAGGATAGGACCCAGTCAGTCACGTGCAAGGCAAATGCCCTATCCTATATAGTATCACTCCGACACCAGAAAACTTTTTTTTTTTGGTCATAGAATATTGTACAGGGATGGGGGGTTCCCTGGGATCCAGTCAAGAAAACAGGACTTCACATGTTCTGAAACTCACCTTTCCAAATTCCACTCTGGAATGCTCAGATTCCATGTGACACCCCCACCCTCCCGCATTTTCTTTGTTCAAAGGGACATTTGAAAGTCCTGCCTTGTCAAAAAGTATTCACGGTTAGAACAGGGTCCTTGAGTGTTCACTGCCCCCAAAGCGCTGCTAGCCACACTCCTATCACACATCTTTATAAGTCCTTCTGCATTTTGGATCATCGGATGGGAAAACTTACAAGTAAATGAAATTTATTAGGCTTCATTTGGGCAGGGTGAGGCCTCAGCTGATGGTGAAGTCAGTGCTGGAGATTCTGGTATCAGGGATGCTCTGAGTCCTGGTTCCTCTCCTCTTGGGGCTCAGTCTGGTTAAAGACATAAAAAGTGCACATTCAGCATTATAACTGGCACCCAGGCCTCCCACCTGTGACACGGGCCAACTGCAAGTATTATATAAGCAAAGCGGTTTCGGTCCCCAAGCCCAGTGAAAAATATCTTTATTAGATTTTTAATTGTGAAATTAATACAATGCCCATGGGTAACAAAAGTAAATACTTTGAAAAGTAAAAATAAAAGACTCTACTCCACTGCCGCCAGAATCCCAAGTGAAGGTTGTTAATAAACCCTTCCACCTTGTTCTTTGCACAAGCAAACATGCAAATATGGGATTTTCTTTTACAGAAAAAATAATGGCTAGAGGCCAGAGAGATAGTACAGAGGGTAGGGTGCTTGCCTTGTATGCAGCCAAGCCAGGTTTGATCTCTGGAATCCTACATGGTTCCCTGCGCATCGCCAGGAGTAATTTCAGAGTGCAGAGCCAGGAGTAACCCCTGAGCATCACTGGGTGTGACTCTAAAACCAAAACAAACAAAAAAATAGATCATAAAATGCAGTACCTGTAAACTGCTTTCCCCATGCCTCCTCCATTTGACTATATCCTGTAGACCTCCTCTTTTGAACAAGCAAAGGTCACCAGCCCTTCAGGGCTAGCTGCAGTCTCCCTGTCCACTCCCTGGCATAGAAGCATTTCCATGTTTTTCCTTTCTTTTTGGGTCACACATGGTGATGCTCAGGGGTTCCTCCTGGCTCTGTATTCAGGAATTACTCCCGGCTGTGCTCAGGTGACCGTATGGGATGCTGGGGATCAAACCCAGGTCTGTCACATGCAAGACAAACTCCCTCCCCACTGTACTATCACTCCAGCCTGAAGCATTTATCTTTTGGAACCCTTGAGGAAGGGAAAGTCACAGGAGCCAGCATGTCAGCTGGACAATAACCACATCCTGAACATAATGCGTGTGAGGTGGGAAAATTGGAAAGGCATTTGGATGGAGGAAACGTATTGACAAACGTATCCTCGAGACCCAAAGAAATAGCAGGGTAACTTCCAACGCCTGCATGGTGGTGAGTTCAAATCCCCGGTGTCCCACACGCGAACCCCACTTGTAGGAGCCCGACAACGCTGCCTTCGGTGTTCCTGGGACAGCAAACAATATCTGGCCTTATCCCAGCCAGCCACGTGTGTGCAGACGCCACAAAGTCACTGTGACTGAAAAGATATTCATTTGAGCCCCACGGTGGGTCCTCAGAAGTCCCACAAGGAGACATAGTGAGCCTCAGCTGAGAAGCACGGCCATAACGAGAATGCAACGGATGGAGTGCCAGCCTCGGGGAGCGCCGCCAGCTGGCTGTGAGGCACCCAAGCGCACCCCCACTAACACGTGCGAGCTCTGCATCACCCCAGCAACAGCAGCAGCACCCAAGGAGGCACGGGGGAGGAGGCAGGCCTGAAAGTGGGCACCGGGTACGTAGCTCAGCGGTCAAGCACTTACCTTGCATACATGAGAGCCTGGATTTGATGGACACGCAACACACATACACATATGCTTGAGAAACACACACACACACACACACACACACACACACACACGCATGCACACTCCAACCACAAATGTGTGAATTCTGGAGGCAGGCCAGCTATCCAGGCATGAGGGAGATGTAGGCACATTTCCCTTTTCTTTTCTCTTTTTCCTGTTGGGGTCTCAGTGGTTGGTGCTCAGGGGTGGCTCCCGGTGGCGCTGGAGGGACCATGTGTTGGCAGAGATGGAGCCCATGTGTGCGTTGCAGGTGCCTTGCTCTTCCCACCATCTTTCCGGCCCACCTTTGTCTTTACCATGCTGAAGGGCATCCCGCAGGCCAGAGGGATGGCCTCTGGCTTTCCAGAGGGAGCCCCGGAGGACAGCCCCCAGAAGGCTGACTGAGGGTCCAGCATCCCCCACCTGTGTCTCTGGTGACCACGGCTGAGCCACTTTGGTAACTGGAGGCACCTTGAGCTGGTGTCCCCTGGTGTGAGACTTTTTGCTTGAAAGTGCAAGAATGGGAATGAAATGCGGCCACACGGCCGAGTCGAGTGACTTGAGCGTGTCACCAGCCACTTGTCGAGCTCATTCACACACTCCACTGGGAGCTGCCCTTGGCTGGCTAACGAGAGTTTGGCTTTCAGGAGTGGGGAGACCCACGGCCAGGGTGCAAATATCTGTCTTGGGTCCCCCACCCCTGCGTGGCGCTGGGAAGTGGGGAGCTGATGTGTGTGGGGGCGATGTGAGGGGGGGTCTTCACCGATTCCCAGGAGGCAGCGAGGCGTTAGAAAGCAACGGCAATTACGCCTGGAAATGGGCAAACGTGGCTGTCTCCGGGCTGCGCTCTCTGCCTTCTGCGCGAGGAGGCTCCTCTATTACAAGAAAGGGGGGAAAAAAGGCCCAAATCGAGGCGATTCTCTGGGATCAGCACATCCGCCCAGAAGGCCTGGAATCAGCAGAATCTGGCGGCGGCGCGGGGCGTCTGCGCTCTTCAATTGTCTCCATTCAGTTCCTGGAGTGGATCTCACAGGCCCAATGAGATCTTTATCGCGCCTGGCTGGGCCGGTCCCCGCGGAGTCAATCCCGCCGCATAAAGACATCAGCGGAGACAGCCTGCGCGGCCCGCATTGTCCCTGCCCTGCTGCCAGCCCAACGGGCCTTCCCGCGCACCCCCGCCCTCCGCACCGGCCACTGGCCACTGCGGCTGTCCCCGTGCCAGGGGCAGGACACCCAGCTGGCCGCTGGAGACCCCGCAGGGAAGTCCTGGGGCTTGGGGGTTGCAGGGTGTGGGGTGGTCCAAGATCTGCTCCCTGCCTGCTGGGTGCCCCTAGGCACGTCTTGAGCCCGCTGGCACCCAGGGGTGTGATGGGGAAATGATTCTGCCCAAGTTCAATCTTGAGAGAAAGTCACGCCACTGTTTGCTGACACTGTCACAGCAATAAGACCATGGGAGAGGACCCCAGCCGTGTGCGTGTGTGTGTGTGTGAGTGTGTGTGTGGTGTGTGTGATGTGTGTCCAGTTAGACCCTCTTTTTTTGCCTTTTTAAGTCACACTCAGCAAAGCTCAGGGCTTACTCCTGGTTCTGCACTCAGGAATCACTCCTGGCATTGCTCGGGGGACCCTATGGGATGCCGGAGACTGAACCCCTGTTGGCTGCATGCAAGGCAAACACTCTACCTGCTATCTCTCAGGCCCCCTGTGAACATCCTCAATGCCACGGAAACACACACTTCAAACCAGTCTCACACCCGTTGAGCGGTGCTCTGGGTTGAGTGCTCCACCCCGGCTTCTCATGTCCAAGGGCAAGGCTGCACTCGGCAGGAGAAAGGACCCTCATTCTGAAACTGAGGGCATGGTGCTCAGCCAGGGGCAAGTCATGTCTTTTCTTGGTTGACTTGTCTTAGGGGCCCGCCTGGTGGTGCTCAGCTGCTCCTCTTTACTCAGTGCTCGGGGAGCCTGCAGTGTCAGGGATGAAATCCAGGCCTCCCACACGCTAAGCGCTCGCCCCACCTCCAAGCCCAGGCTCCTTCCTGGGCATGTGGGTGTCCTGCTTGCTTGGCCCGGGCCTCTGAGTACATCTAGATCTGTGGCCTTGCCCACCACAGTTCCACTTACCTGGGAACGGACAAGTGAACGCAGAGGTCTCTGGAGACAGCGGAGATAGTGAAGGGTCCAGGAGCACATGCAAGTGCAAACTACCAAGTTTGACCTCTGGGACCACACAACCCCTTGAGCTAGGCTGGGGTAATGCTTGTGACCCCCAGGAGCACCACTGGGCCTACATATGGAACCATCCAACCCAATTGAACAAGAACCCCCTGGAAATGGCCCCAAGGACATTTGAGTTCTGCTCAGGGCATCACCCCCTCCCTCTCCCCCTCCGTCCCCCCCCCCCAACAGAGCAAAAGATATTTTGAAAGACAGATAGGCCGTGAATTTTTATTACAGTATCTTGTTATAATTGTTCTATTTTGTCAGTTACTGTTGTTGACCTTTTAGTGGGTCTGAATATGCAAATGAAACTATGGCAGGCCTGCAGGTGTGTGTGTGTGGGGGGTGGGCTCCAGTCACGCTTCTGGGCATCCACTGGGGATCCTGGGATGTGTTCCCGGTGCAGAAGAGGGGCCAGGGGCTGCTGAATATCAGTGGAGCCTGGGCTCCTTCCTACAATCAATCTGGCTTGGGCCAGTGCCCAGTGAGTTCTAAGGACTGTGGTAGATACCAGGGAGGCAGAGATGAATGGGACCCCAGGGGCATTCCTATCACAGGCCAGTGCAGGAAACAGGCAGAGGGATAAACAAAATAATGAGTCCTTTAGCGGCTTGTCAACCGAGGGGCCACAAGGAGGGGAGGCTTTGCAAAGGAAGTAACAATTGAGCTGAATTTTGCAGAGCCGGGTGACTTTTTTTCCCAGGAAGTGGGAGGGAGCCCGAGTGGGCCAAGGCACCGTGGCTGAGGGGAGGCTGGCTGAGATGCTGAACCAAGGCCGAGAGGCTCAGAGGAAGGAGTTTAAAGATGGCCAGGGGCTGCCAGGGTAAGCAGACGAGGTGCTGGGGAGGACTCGGGGCGCCCCAGAGATGTTTGGAGCCAGGGAATGCCAAGGCCGTGTTTTCAGGGATGCAGGGGAGAGATCTCGCTTCCCCGTATTGGGAGTGGGGAGCACGAGAAAGGCAACATACGTGAAACAAGCCAGGGGCCTTCGATGATGAAGGTGGCCGACACACAAAGGACGTTGAACGTGGACGTGGTCCGGCTGAGAGGAGGAAGGAGGCGGTCGAGGTTGCATTCTGGGTGAGCCTGGAAACCCTGGTGATTGGAGAAAGAAGGAGACCCAAGGGACGCCATCTTATACCACTCACTTAGAGCAAAGGCCCAGAAAAGGCAAACCCACCTCCTGACCGACAGCGGGAGGCTGGTGGGGGCTGGGAGAGTGGGGTGAGGTAGTGGAGAGAGGGTTAGTGAGGATGAATGGTTTGGGGTGACAAAATGCTCTGGAATTAGATCTAGGCAGACACTGGAGAATGTATTAAACTTCAGGGGTTTCTTAGGGAGCACTTCTCGCGAGATGAGTCATAGACTGTGAAATTGTCATTAACCAGCAATGTGACCACATGTGGAAAAATCCCAGGAGAGCCCCCGCCCGCCTATCCTGTCTTTGCTTTGTGCCCTGTGTGTCTCCCAGCCCCCATGTTCCACCCATCCACCCACGGGTGGACGCGAGTGTCCTCTCAGCCAGCAAGTAGCCACTGGCATCAGCGCACGTTCCCAGGTCTCTGCGCGATTGTTTTCTGATCTGAGTTTTAGGAGGAGGAATGCATTCCTTCCGGAAATATCTT